>NC_056733.1:1145041297-1145211297 GCF_019279795.1 Protopterus annectens | reverse complement strand
ATTTCTTTCTGTCTGAGAGCATTGTGAGTCACAGTGAAAGTAAAAAGGCTCAGTTTAGGCAGGCCCATGACTTGAGTAAGGGATGCATGTCTGTGGGCAGTCAGGGTGCATTTTGCAGCATGGTATGTACCCTTCTTCAGAACTGTGGTTTTAATGTCAGTCTGCACTGGAGAATGGGTTTGACAGAAGAGAACCGTGTAGCTTTGGTGAGAGCACTGAGGTAATCCATTCTGTTTGTTTTAAGGAATTACCTCATCCTGTTTGCTCAGGGAGTTACCACTGATCTACCTGGCATTTACTTTGCAAGTCCTGTGAATAAACTTCCTGGAACTAATGAGTAGTAAATAAGCTGCAAGTTACTAAACATTTCATAACTCTGGTAATTGAGCATGACATTTTTAATTCAGATGTAATGCATTTACATATTTAATTCAGATGTAATGTATGTTTTGTACCTCTCCTGCTGCTGACTTCAGGCTCCCCTTACCGGCTCTATATAGTTTCATCCTCCCAGTCCCCAGGCAGGCTCTCTTGTGTTCAAACATCAGGAGGGTCTTCATTTTAGGAGATTTTCTGCTAACAAAATGCCTTTTCCATGTCCAGTCTGTAAGGTCAGCATCCTGCACAGTGGGACAGGCCAGTCTGGAAACCATTATACTATAGTGTGGTGTGTACCCCAAGTCCTTGCCCCTAACAGCTGAGGAGGATAATAGGAGTAGCTTTGAGCTTCAAGTCATGAAGGCATTCATTTCTTTGTTCCCCTCTGTAGCCCTATCGTCATTTCTGTGAGTTCCGGCCTGCCTCACAGCTCCACTAAAGAGACAGCAAGTGTGCCTTCACCTGTCCTGGTATGGTCCCACCCATCCTTCCTTGTATGTCATCAAGTGCCTGAGCTGAGGCTCGATCTCTGGATGCCTGCGTTGTAATTTTGGCTTTATCCCTATATGCCACTAGCAAGGCTTATGTCAGATGTAATAGTGAAGCAGAGTGATCTGTATGTTGTCCCAGGTTCATGAATGTTGTTGAGCGTTATGGATTATTTTATTTAGTTATGATGGCTAAACAATGGGTTGGTGAAGCCACAGTATTCTTAATCCTAGGTGCAAGGGCCCTAGAACAAGGTCTCCTGTTCAAACTGTGGATTCCCTTATTGAGGTAAAATATTTATTTATCTGATTTACTTTTAACTTTTTGCAGATACATTTTGGAAAGTGTTAACACCTTGCAGAAAATCTAACATCCTGGACACAGTAAGATGCATTTTATTATAGATTACAATAAAATTGCAGCTGTCAGTCTCAGTGGCACAGTTATAAAGTGATTCAAAGGTGATGTTAATCATGCCGTATTTTAATTGGTCTAGTTTGTACATAAACATGTAGGCACCTAAAGTATTCTGTAGACATTTTCTATGATTTGTCATCATAAAATATGAAGCAGTGACACCATGTTCAGGCCTCAGTTTTTTTTTTCTTTACTTTAGCCGCAAGTTTAGTGCATTTCCCAGTGGTTATGAATTTTGTTTAATTTCTATTTTCCACTTGGATTGTCGCGATATGTAGAACATTGACTTGTGTTTGAGAAACTGGGTGAAAAGAATACAAAAGATTTTTTACATTGGCTGTCTGTGCCCAAGATGAAAATATTATGCAGGATGTCCTTCCATGTCAGTGTTGCAGTATTCTTTACAATAGGGATCCCCTGCCAAGAGCAGTCAGACATCCACCCAGTATACCAAAATCATTAGGTTGTAAAGGGTATGCCGTGCATCACACACATGCTCTACACACATGGCATGGGGCATAATAATGACGTCCAGAAGTACTGTCCTCAGAACTTCTTTGCAGCCAGTTGAACACCATCTTAGATTGTTGGTCTGAATGCTCGTTTGTCTACTGATTTCATGTCATCCAGAAAGGAGAAATGCCAGGGCGGGAGACAGATACCCCATAAAGATCATCACGATTAGTGTTCCTTCTGTTAAGGCACTTCCCACGACCATATGTCTTGTGAGATTTCTCAAGCCTTAATCCCTAAAACATTGTTTAGTCTGTTTTCTTCCCTTGTGATTTACTTGGAGAACCAGTGACTTTAAACTGTTGGCTAAAGACACTATGGAAGAATCTGCTCAGCCCGAAGGTCAGCCTTCTGTGCAGAAAAAAGACCAAGAAAGCTTGGTCAGATTATTCGGCTCTACCATCGCCACAAGATGTCTCTCTTGAGGCTAGTGAAAGCCCGGAACATGTTAATGAGGAAAGAGGTTCTAACTACCCTTATAGAGTGTCATCAGGGCTCAAATCCTCCTAAATTGTTTAAGGCTGAGTCCCACTTAAAAAGAAGCAGAAGATTAAATACATTTCACCTGCTCCTAAAGATCTAAAGATCCTCAGAGTGAATGGCAAAACTTCACTCAAGGTCTGTTCAGTGCCCTTATGGCTCTGAAGCCTCCACAGGGGGGTTCTGTTCCTGCTCCTCCAAGGTCTTCTACCCCTGTTAAGAGGCCTAGGGAGCAGGATTCCTCTGATGCTCATTCTGATGAAGAGTCACTTACTTATTCCTGTCAGATTCCTTTTTAATTAGACTATGGTTCTGAGGAAGAAGAGTTTATTCCTGACTCTCATCTTGAGCGGATTCAGTTTGGTGACACTATTTCTAGAATGATAGAATTCTTCAAATGGGACTATGCTTAGGTGTCTGATGTTCAGAAGAGGTACTGTGAGCTTCTGAAGATAGTCTCCTAGGCTCTCTGCTGTTACTCCACTTTTTGCTGACCTGCTGGATGCTTTTTCCATTGCTTCTTCAGGCCCCTGATTTCCAACTCCCTGCTCCCAAGAAACCTGCAAGGTTTATATTCGATGACTGCAAGCTCTTTTGTAAGCTTCCCTCTGCTGACCCTGCTGTGACCTCTTCTGACCCTGATTCTGATCTGCCTCCTCCTCCCTCTTGTTGCTTTCAGGTGTTGCTTCCATCTGAGAAGGCTTCCAGAGAACCATGGAGGCTCAGAAAGAAGATGCTTCTGCTACCTGAGCCTTTAGAGCTGTTAACGTAACACATGTGTATGACTAGTATGTATCTCTTTTGCTCTTTTTCACTTGTCAAAGCCATTTACATCTCTTCCAGATTCTGAAGGGAAGGACTCTGCTCTTGCCTTGCTAGGGACATTCTCCCCAAGTTGCACACCTTTCCATTAAGTGCATGTATAATGCAGCTGATGCATCATCTAGGGCTGCTGCTTTTGGTTGAGGAGGTATTCCTGGCTCAGACTTCAGCCTTTGTTTGAAAATATCAAGGCTAAGCTGACTGATGCTCCTCTGGGTAGTAAGCATATGTTTGGTGCTGCAGCTGCGGAGTTAAGTCCCTGAAAGAAAACAACAAGGCCTTACAGGATTTGAAAGATATTTTTGTTTAACCTGTTCTCATGCTTCAGAGGAATTACCTTAACAAGCTTGCCTTTGTCCATAGACAGTCTTGCTCCCCAAAAGTAAAAATGGTGGTTGAAGGTCTTCCCTTGTTAAGGCTACCCAAACTCCTCCTACTCAGAAGCCTCCTTTTCATGAAAAACCAGGTGCTGTCTGACTATCCTTGCCTGTTCACATTCCTCTTTTCTGTGTCTTTACCTGTCTCTTCTTCCTTTTTGGTTAAAGATCACCAAAGACTCATGGGTCCTTTCATTCATATGCCAGTTTGGAAATTTCTTCCCTACTTTTGGGGCACTCCTCAGTCTCCTCAGGAACAGCAGCAGTTTTTTTCCAGCGGTGGTTCAGGGCCTGTTGGCTCAATGAACAGTTGAAGTTCCAAATCCACAGGGGGAAGGGGTTTTATTCAGACTTGGTCTTCAGGAAAGAAGGGATCTTTCTCAACTAAACAACTTTTTGAAGGTTCATTCTTTTCAGATGCTGTCCCTTCAAACTTTGTTTCCTCTGCTACTTCATCAGGCTTTTATAGTTTCCCTGGATCTCAAGCATGCTTATCTACACATTCCAATTCATCCCCTTTTTAGGAAGTTTTTGCATTTCTCTGTTGCTTCCTGGCATTTTCAGTTCTCTGCTTTGCCATTTTGCTTCTCCACTGCCCCAAGGGTCTTCACCAAATGCCAGCTTTCTGCTGGTTAAGGGGGATTCAGGTCTTCCCTTACTTGGATGACCTGCTTATTCAGACCTCCTCTCCGGAAATATTACTTCAGGATCTACATTTTGCTATTGCTCTCCAGCAAAGCCTGGGGTTTACTGTAAATTTCTAAAAGTCTTTCCTGATTCCTTCTCAGGATCATATTTTTCTGGGGTGCAGGCTTCAGACTGTTCCACTGCTGGCATCCCTGCCTCCTCCCAAAGCTTTAACACTGACTGCTTTCTTTCAATCCCTTCTTCATGTGGCTTTAGTTACGGCCTGGGTTTCATGGCTTCCACTATTCCTATGCTGTATCTAGACAACCTTCACATGAGAACTTTAGTGGTTTCTAACCTCAGTTTGGCTTCAACACTCTCTTAGATTTTCTAATTCCTCTACTTCCATGCCTCAGGCGGGAAAATCGGTGGTGGATTCTTCATTTTTCCCTCAACATAGGGCTTCCTTTTCAACCTCCAATACCTTCTCAGGAACTTGTGACAGATGCCTCAGACATGTGGTTGGGGGCCTCTGGAAATGCCGGGCCTTTGGTCTCTTTTACAAAAGAAAGACCACATCCATGTCAGAGTTGAGAGCTCTTCATGTGGCTCTTCAGGCTTTTCATTGTCTTTTCCTTCCAGGTCCCCTCAAAATTCTCACAGACAATACCACTGTGATGTGGTATATCAACAAGCAAGTGGGGGACAAGGTCTTATCTCCTATGGAGGTAGGCCTTCGTGTTTGAGATCTGTCTGTGCAGTATCAGGTGACCCCTTCAGGCAGTTTCCTTTCCCTCAGATCAGAACATAGTGGCAGATTCTTTCAGCACATCCATAACACAATCCCATGAATGGATGCTTCATAGGGATATGTTTCTGGACATTGTCCACCAGTAGGGTATTCCTCAACTAGTCCACCAGTAGGGTATTCCTCAACTAGCTCTTATTTGCCTTCCCTCTGAACAGACATCTTCCTCTATTTTGTGCCAGAATCCCATGCCCTCTGCCCTGGAAGGTGGACGTCCTTTCCTTTTTTAGAAGGAGATGTTTCTTTATGTCTTTGCTCCCCTTCCTCTCATTATGCAAGTTCTGTTCAAGGTAAAACAGGATGCTCCTAAAATCTTGCTGGTAACCCGACAGCATTGGTTCCATTTTCTGCTTCTAGCCAAGGGCAGTCATCACAAGTTACCTCACATGGCGGAACTTCTCACAAAAGACAAGGGATCTCTCAATCATCCCCACCTGTCCACTCTTCAGTTGACATTGTGGGTGATGGTGTCTTTCAAAACCCTTTTTTTTCTGAGGATGTGGTTTGGGTCCTATAGGAGGCCAGGAAACCAACTACTAGGAAGTCATACTTATCCAAATGAAAGAGGTTTTCTATTTGGTGTTTTTCTCATAACCTGGATCCACTTACTGTGGATGTTCCTTTTGGTTCTGTCTTATCTGTGTGAATTGCTCAATGCTGGGTTGGCATATTCTTCTGTTAAGGCCCACATGTCAGTTATCTCTGATTGTCTTCCTTTGACTCCCATTTAGCCTCTAGATTTGAGGCCAAACAGTTTCTTAAAGGCATCCTTCACATTAGACCTCCCAGGAAGCCTGTCCCTCCTTTCTGGGACCTTAATTTTGTTTTAGAAAAATTGACTTGGGCTCCTTTAGAGCCTGCTGTTTCAGCTTCCTTACAGCATTGTTATCGGAAGGCTGTTCTTTTTTTGGCCCTTACTTCTGCCAGATGGGTGTCTGAGCTGCAAGACCTTATGGGTGTTCCTCCTTTTTTAGTTTTCCATAGGGACAGGTTGTCTCTTTGTACTAATCCAAGGTGGTTAATTAGCTGTCTCTTAATCAGTCTGTTCATTTGCCCACTTTTTTCCCTTCTCCCTAGTCTGCTAGTGGATTTTGCACACCTTTGATTTGCATGCACAACTCTGATTATATTTGGATAAGACTAAAGCTTTTCATAAATCTGGGCAGATTTTTGTTTAATTTCTTCTTAGGTCTTTAGTTGTGGGTGTTTCCAAACAGCCCGTTTCTTCCTGGATATCCAAAACCATTTTTTTTGCTATTCTTTTCATCAGAAGATCCTTCCTTCTTCTGATAAGGCTCATTCTGCAAGGGCTGTGGCTTCTTCTGGTGCTTTTTTCAAGTGTTTGGATACTAATCCTATGCTTGAGGCAGCTACCTGGACTTCTGTGCTTACCTTTACCAAACACTATAAGTTGGATGTAATTTCTAGGGCCAGAGCTGGCATTGCCGGGCCATTCTCTATGGCTTCCTAGAGGGCTCTGCTGGCCCTTCCTCCTCCCAATCATCTTCCTGATCTATTGTACTCTTATTGTAAAGAATACTACAACAGTGATATGGAAGGACATAGTACAGTTGTGTAAAATCTTCACTGCTGCAGTATTCACTCCCTCCCTCTGATCCTCTTTCCTTCTGGATGTGCCTGTTGCCAACTCGTATCCTTAAGACTGTTATTCCTACTGGGGCTTTGCAGTTCTGAGGATGGTACACCTGGACATCACCTTTATGCCCTGCACTGTGCATGGGGAGCAAACGTGTGATGTACAGTGTACCCTTTGCAACTTAAAGGCTTTCAAATAATGGCTGGACATCAGGCTGCCCTTGGCAGGGGATCCTATTATAAAGACTACTGCAACAGTGAAGAGAAGGACATTTACTGTTATGATAAGATTTTACACAGCTTTACTTTCTGTAAAGTTACCTATCTGTTCCTTGCTGCAACTCATTTGATTACTTAGTAGGGCTATACTATGGTTAAGTGGTTAAGATTCCTGCCGCACAATTCCAAAGTTTAGTGTTCAGTCCTAACTTCCATTTGCTGTCTTTGTTGGTACTATAGGTGTGGTCCATCACCCAATAAATATACTAATTCAGCAAAGGTACTGCATTTAGCCCTTACCCTTGTGGCTTGGGTCATGGCCAAAAGTGTTTGCAGTAACAACCTTTTTTACTGGAGTTGGACCAGTTGCAGGCTCAGGACTGCTTAGTAAGAATGGTGTATTAAATTATGACCAAAACCATTGTTTTATGTGTTTCTGAGCTCCCAGAGTGCATATGTACTTGTACAGAATTGCAGTAATAAACACCGATACTAGTCTCTGTTGCATTTCATTTTTGTTATGTGGTTTAGTCTGTCCATTGATTTTCTGTAGCAAAACTAAGGATGTTTGGAGTCCCTGTTCATGGAATTCTGCTGCTTTATATGATCTAACCTAGGGGGACTAACCTGGTCAACAAAGTTTCTACCTAGCAGGATACATGGTTTCCATAAAAAAAAAAAAAAAAAAAAAAATCTTACACTCCACTTTGAATGGATAGTATTGCTACTTGTAAAGAAATGTGATTGTCCTATATTCATGTACACACACACACACTCACTCTCTCTCACACACACACACACACACACACACACACACACACACACACACACACACACACACACACCTTCTAACTCTCTTATCTCTCAACCTTGGTAGTAAGGAGAAGACTTTATTATCTTTAGAGGTCTGTGATTTCAGAAAAGGAAAGTAATTATGCGAGAATAAAATTGTATAAGTTCTTTAATACTTTGAGTCCAAAAGTGAACTTAAACAGTTTACCCCTTTCTGCCCGTTTGCTGCGTAAGATCCAGTGTTATAAACTGACAGACTTTTGTATGGAGTCCTCCTCTGACCTCAACCTCTTTATGGTGCAGTTTAAATTAAATTATTCTTGCCTTCTTCTGCGTCTCATTGTTTTAGACTGGGATTGCTAACTAGCTCCTTAACGGAACAGATAAAGGGACTGTTTTTCACTCTGCAGGTGAGAAGGTGGTAAAAACAGGAAGGATTGTGATAGTTATGCACCTTTTGTATCGATGATCTTTATAATGTGGTAACCGCTCTCTGGTATTCGACTTTGGTCTCCTCTCTCCATTCCATTTGTCCTTAAGATTACCAGTAGATATTTTTTCTTTGCTGTGTAAGCCTGTTTTTAAGTAAGAATTTTGAGGTAGTACTTTAAGGCAGTGATTCATTTGACCAGTATGTCAAAGTTTTAGTAGACCAATTAGTTCCTTTCATTGGCTGTAATGCTCAAAAACGTATCTGTGTGTGTTCCTCTGTCAAACTGTAACTATAGAAAAAAATGGATAAAGGTTCTTAAAGTAGGTATATCAGACCAAAAATCCAGTTAATGTAAAATTTGCTGAACAGCACATCTTCGTCCACTTCTAGGAGGATTGTGTGATCCCTTATCATTCAGAAACATATGTCAGAGTGACAAAATGATGTAAAATAGACGCATATTTTTATTTATTTTATTTTACATTTGTTAACCGGGCTAGTCCAGCTGAATATATTTCCATTTTCAGTGGAGGCCCGGGGAGAAAAGCTCCAATGGTAACACTGAGATAAAACACTTAAATATAGCTTTTACAATTTATACAAAGAAAGGATGTTAAAATAAATGAGTATTAATGAGAGGAAAAATACATTAAAGTCCTACGTGCTTATAGGATAGGAATGTCACTAAATGGTATGATATCTGTAGAATATACAGTACATTCCAAGGATTACATTCATAGCATAGGTCATTTAATTTCAGTTGAGATATTTACTACTATCCAGGAGGGTAAAGTCGTAATGGTTGGTAAGAGGAGGCAGTCCAGAGATAGTATTAAATGGTAAGAGGAGGCAGTACAGGGATAGCAGTAGAGCAAGCAGAGGATTAGTCAGGGTTACAGCAAGGACGTAACCAATGAGTTTTAAGATGTTTCTTGAGCTTCTGTTTTAAAGAGCTGCAGGGAGGGTTGTAAAGTTAGATCAGGTGGCAGAAGGTTCCAATTTTTTCCTGCAGTATTGGAGAACAAGGAGTCCCCTGCCAAGTTATTAGACTCGCTTGTGCTAGCAAGAAGTTTGTTAGAGGATCATAAGGAGCTGAGATTCCTGTAGGGGGTGAAAAGGTTGGAATGTATAGGGGTGTTATTTGGTTGATAAAATATCTTTTATGAACAGTGGTGAGTTGGGAAAATCTCAAAATCTTTATTAGTTTCAGCCAGTCTAGTTGCTGTAGGTTCTGACAATGGTGAGTTCTAAATGGGTTCCCTTTGGCAAATCTGACTATATTATTGTAGGAGCTAGCTAGTTTGGCAAGATTACTTTTTTCAGGTTAGTGTATATGGGTGAAGCATAAAGGAGAGTTGAGATTAAATGGGAGTGGGCAATTGTAGTTCTGGATGTTGGAGTTAAGGGTTTTATTCTATATAAGGAGTCCATTTTTCTATGTACTGTTTTAATGGTGGTGTTAATATGGTTATCGAATGTGAGGTTATTGTCAATTGTGATACCTAACAGTTTGGTGGTAGAGTCTGGGGATATAAGGGTACCATTATTTGATTTAATTGTGAATTTTATAGGGGAGGATTTACTGCTAGGTGTAAAGAGTAAGAGCTTGGTCCTATTGGCATTCAAAAGGAGGCAGCATTGCAAGAACCAAGTCTCTACTGTGCCAATGGCGGATTTAGGCCTTGGCACAGGTGAGCGTGCCCTCCCCTTTGTGTTTTTTAAGCACTCTTACAGAGTGTTATAAAAAATTGCTTTTTAACTGTCTCAGTTGAAATCCGAAAATATACAACAAAAGTGGTACACAGTTAAGAACGTACCTCATTTGCTTGTACATTTTCCAATTTCAAACCACAGAAGCTTTATTTTCCTTCAAGTGGTTATTTTTCCATCTTGCTTCACAAGTCATGATGGAACGCTCAGAGTATCCAGTCAGGTGCCTTGATAACCCTAAGATCCTGAGTGTCTCTTCTAATGAATCTCCCATCATGGCTACAAATCTATCAGACAGTGAGACCAAGAGAAGCTTGTCTGAGGAACAGCTGAAAAAAAAAAAAAAAAAAAAAAAGCACAAGGTACTTGACAGCTGCAGGCTACACAACATTCTGGACTATTTCTGAGGCATTAACCCTGTCACTTATGATGTTGTGTTAAACTGTGTTGCGGCACCTTGAAATCCCACTTTCTGTAAGATTTTTGGTTGCCATACTTAAAAATGCGGTAGCGCTATTCTCGCGGTTATTTAGAAGTTTGGTCACGCCTGTTGTCATAGCTGTTTGTTATGGAAATACTCCCTTCCCTATGACATTTTATTTGTTCCACATTATGAAGGACAGTGTTCCTTATTTTGTAGCTGGAAGGTCGAGAGTTATGATTGCTACTTGTATTTGTCTGCCAATTCTTTCTCTTCCTAGTAAGATGAAAAGATGACACAGTTTCTTAAGGAAAGTGTTAGCTTTTCCTTGACAATTTAAATGACTTTTCTACATGTTTCAGAGCCTTAATACTGGCAACACATATGAGATTGCTGGTTTTCAGTGTGGCTCACAATTCCCACATTCATTCATTTAAACAGCTGCAGCTGTGCGGCTGTATCAGTGATTTTAACACTGGAGTGGAAGAACTAGGAATGGAAAAACAAGGACCATTGTAGCAAATTGAAAGATCTTTTTCTATTCGAAGTGTTAGTAATGATGTGTACAGCTTGTGTAAGTTTTAAAGTGAGATATGGTGCAAGTGGAAAGTGAGCAAAAGTGTAATTTAGTTGTAAGGGACAACAGAAAAAAAAATAACTTTGGTGGGAATACAAAAAAGAACAGAATATTTAATTCAAAAGTGAGAAACTGAGTTGACTGAAGGATTCTAGCATGTTGTAGCTAAATCGTGTAGCTGAGAAAAAGAAACATAGGAAGTCGTAAGGAAAGTCATTAAAGTTAGCACAGAAGGCAGTAAATGTAACTCATAGACTGGGAAAATAATTTTAACAGTAGAAATAACATGTCATTAACCATTTAAGTGTTCTGTAAGTCATGTTTTAACTCTGTTAGCACAGTATTAGCTTTAATAAACTTGAGGTTGGGAGTTGGCATAATAGTTAAGTTATTTACCTCAAAAACGCAAGGTTCAGGATTTCATAGGATCATAGGAGGTTACTAGGGCCTTTTACAAACAAGCCTAGCCATGGTTTACCCTTGTTCCTTCATAGACTGAGAGAAATAACCTGTATTAGCATATGAATTTATGAGCAGCACCGACTGCCCCTATTCAAGAGGGACATGTATGAAACCCCCGGGATGAATTTATGGTTTCTTATCCAACTGTCCAAGTTACAGTTAGAGCTCTGTTTAACTTGCATTGGGAGTTTGCTCCGGAGGAGTGATAGCCTGTGGGAGATGTATTTGTCTCTCCAGCAAACCCTGTTTATGTTGCAGGCTAGGTTAAGGTCTCTAGAGTTAGTAACTCTTGTCCCATAAGATTTGCGGATGTGTAGCATTTCCGTTAAGGCAGAGTCCAAGACTGCTCTGTAGGCCAGGCACAAGTCACCTCTAAGCAGGCTATACAATACAGAGTATAGTGACAGAACCTTCAGTCTGTCCATATAGGTCATGTGATGAAGGCCTTGAATTTTCTTGGTGAGAAACCATTGAGGTCTCTCCAGCAGCAGCAGGTGTCTGATGAGGTACATGTAGAAGGGAGGAACGAGTAGAGAGGAGTTATAAACCCTTCTTTTTGGATGCTGTTCCCTTGCTTATGAGATGGGTAACCTAGAAGGCCTTCCTCACCACTGTGGATACGTGATGACCGAAGTTAAGGCTGCTATCATCCTACGTTCCAAATCTCTCACCACTGGGTTTGAACTTGGGGGGTATTTTTAATGTTATAATTTGCCGGGACTTCACGTTTACTGAAGGGGATGATGATACATTTTTTTTGTGTTAAGTTTAACTCCGTGGCTTTGGCACCAGTCATTTGTCTGCATAAGCCCTTTTTGTAGTATGGTGACCTTGTTTTGGGATTCAATGATTGCACCCAGTTTGCAGTCATCAGCAAATCTGGTATGCCACAGGCCATCTATTTTCACCTGAACTTCTGAGAAAGAGATTCCAAACAGAAGTGGACCCAGCACAGATCCTTGTGGAACACCACTAGTAACAGCTGTGCTGGTAGAGGTGGAATCCTCTACTTTGTCTGTATGAGTTCTGTCAGTTGGATACCCATCTAAAGACGTGGTTTATCCCCAGCTTCTATCTTTTTTAATTTCTCTAAATCTTTTGGGTTTCTAATACAGTGATAGGAATGGACCCCATTCCTAAGTTAGCATACGATTAAAGTTCATGAAATTAGTATTGTTTTAATCTTTGATGTCAGCCAGAAGTGCTCTTCATAGTGCCTCCAATATGCCCAGTAATGACTCCAGCAATTCATATGGAGTTACATGTATTGGTAACATATCTAAATACGACTGAAGATTCTTTTTTATAAGACCCGTTGCTCCTACTACTATTGGGACTGTCTGGGTAACTTTCTTCCACATTGCTCTCGTTTCTGCCTGCAAGTCTTGATATTTTATGACTTTGTGTCTCTGTACAGAAGACACTGTAGTCACTGGGTGTGGTGGTTTCAATGATGAATGTTACTTTTGTCTTCTTATGGACCAGTATATCCGGTTTTGTGTGTATTTGGGTAAACAACCTTGAATACAAACTGATATTACATTCCTGCATTCTTGTTTTGCAAAAACTGTTAGTTATTGTTATCCTAGAATGGCCAAACCAGATATTGTATATAGGCAGTAGGCATTGAGGCTGTATGTAGATGAAATGACTGACCCAACATTTATTTTTTGTAATTCTGGATTTCCAAAACTAATGTGTCTTTGGGTGAAACAAGTTAGAAGAGAAGATGTGACTTATTCTTTGCAACAAAAATATATTAATGAAACTATTATGTTCAGTCATGTCAGGGTCAAAGTAGATACTTTAGGTAGAATATAGGTGTGGAGTTGGTCTGTGGATGAAATTATTGTCCCTTGTGTTTTGTTGCTTTAATTCCGACTTTGAATTATATCTTTGAAGGAGTAAAGTTTATTTGGATAAAGCAATCTGTCATTACTGTTTATGTGAAAATTACATTGATGTAAGCAGACACTACAGGTAGGCAATGGGTATGGTAACTGTCCATGGATTAAATAACTGGCCCCTGCTGTTTGATGTAATTCTAACTTTGAAGGACTGAGATGTATTTGAGTGAAACAACCTGGAAGGCAAGTAGTGATTACTGTGTCTGTGAAACAAAATGCACATGAATACATTATTTTTTATACTAGAAGGGTTAAACCAGATACTTCAAGTAGGCAATGGGTATGGTGGCTATTTGTCAATAATAATGATTGGCCCTGAACTGTTAGATGGCATGTTTGTGTTCTGCTGAGGAAAGCTTGTTGTGTTATCGAGTGACCTACATGTGGCCGAAAATTGAAGTCTTGAGCCTCAGTTACCCAAAGTTCAACACGCTGACAGTCTGAGTACCTCCATTGGAAATCACTGTCGGTCAGTTCTACCAGCAATCACCTTTTTGAGGGAATTTTACCCTTGTTTGAGTTACAGTGATCATGGAGTTGGTATATATACATTTTGGGGTATAGAGTTCTTGCCCCTCACCTCCACATCATGGGGTGCAGGGGGGGGGGGCTTTAACCTTGGAAAAACATTTAAAAAGTGTTTTCTTTGGTTTTTTTTTTTTGGCAAATACAGTTTGGGGATTCCAGTCCTTGGAACATTCATTTTTTTCCTGTCATAATGGAAGTGTTATTTTTTTTGCACAAATTAAATGGAATTTTTATTGATTCAGCCAAAAGCATGTGCTTTTGGTTTATATTTGATACTGCATTACATTAAGGTTGATATTATATTTCTCTGTGAAATTTTACAGTGATTTCATTTGTTTTCTTAACAGCATATAACTGAACTGAGGTATTCATAGACTGTTACTAGGCTAACGACTTGGGGGGGGGGGGGGCTTTATAAGCCTAGCCAAGTTTTTCCTAAAGAATAATGATGTCCTGCATCCAAATAGGATATTGAGGATCAGCCATTTATAAGCTACCTCTGTCCATAATGGACATGGGTAACTGTTTCCCATCCACTTGTCTATGTTGTGCTTAAATTGGGTAATAGACAAACTCATTTCACAAGGATGGGAATCCTGTTCCATAGGAGGATCAGTCTCTGGGACACCTGTTCCATAGGAGGATCAGTCTCTGGGACACATATCTGTCTCACCAACATGTACTGTTTAAATCACAGACAAAATTCAGTTTCCTAGACCTTGTATTTTCAGTACTCTGACTTGCGTGTATGTAGGAGATTCATAAGTGTGGGGTTTGTGGATGCCTTGTAAGCCAGGCATAGATCATCTCTCAGCAATCTGTAGGAAACTGAGTAGAGTGAAAGGTCTTGGCTCTACCTGCTTTTTCGATTTTCTCAAATAATATGTAGTTCCTTACATTTGTGTTTGCATAGTTATTCACTGGCTTTGCAGAAATTCTTTATTACTTACAAAGTTGTTTGCATTTGCTATGTTACTTGCTGAGGTGGTATCGCCTTTACTGGGACTCTTTGCTAGGCCATCATAATACATATGCAAACTGTGTCATTATGGGAGAGCTCTGTGACCTGCCATGAGTAACCAATAGTTGGTACTGTCCGTAAATTTGCTGTATGATAGGCAGGAGTCACCTACCTCCACTACCACAGCCAGAACACAATGATGTGCAAAAGAGTATATATATTGCTGACTTTTCATATGTGCTGCCAGAGCATCTTGAGGATCTTTCCACAGCCCTTCCACAGCCAGTGTTCCACCCACCTCACACTGGTGTGCTTTCCAGACTGTACCCTCCCTTATGGAAATTTCTGGATCCACCAATGGTAGTCAGTTGACCAGACTGCGCCCCCCTTTTGCAGATTCCTAGATCCGCCATTGTGTGCTGAATACTTTCTGGGTTAGGGAATATAGTTCAGATGTGGAGTTGGCAGAACAGATAAGTGTAGAATCATCTGCATATCGTATGCAGGTGGCTTGAGGGAGTGCTACATGGAGGTCATTGATGAACAGAGAGAAAAGAAGACGTCCTAGAATGGAGCCTTGGGGGACACCAAGGGAGATGGGCAGGTGGGAAGATAGCTTATTTTCCCACAGAACTGCTTGTTGCCTATTGTTAAGGTAGGACTTGAACCAGTGGACCACCTTGGTCTCTAGAGAGAGGGATTCTAGGGTCTTTATGAGTAGGGGCTGGTTGACCATGTCAAAAACTTTTGATAGGTCAATGAAGAGTGCTGAAGAGAGGCTGTTGTTGTTACAGTTAATGGGAGTTTGTGAATGAAAGGAGAGCTGTGGTGGTACTATGAAAAGGTCTAAAGCCATGTTGGCAGCTAGCTAAGATGTTGTGTTTGGCTAAGTGTTTTATTAGGTGATGGTGAATACATTTTTCCATAACCTTTGCTAGGGGTGATAAGAGAGCTATGGGCCTGTGATTGAAATAATCAGCGGAGTTACCACCTTTATGTAATGGGATTATGTGGGAGATTTTCCAGATGTCTGGGATGATTCCTTCGTTTATGGTTCTGTTTACAAGGATGGCTATAGGGTAGGCAGTGTATTTAGCAGCCTTTTGCAGGTATTTTGAGGGTAACTGGTCTGCAGAGGGGGTACATGGCTTAAGCTTTTGGATGATTTTTTGGATGCCAGTAGTAGGGATAGGTTGTAGTTGGAAGGTTGGTAGAGTATCAGGTAAGGAGATAGGGAGACTAGAGTTGTCAGTGGACAGTTGACGGGCTAGGGACTGTATGGTGTCTGTAAAGAAGGAATTGAAGGCATTGGCAGTATCCTGGGGGAGTTATCAGTTCCTTGTGGAGATAGTGTACTAGAGTGTCCAGGGTGTAGCAGTCTATTTATGCCTGACCAAAACCTTTGTGGATTATTATGGTGAGTTTGCTGTAGTTTGCAATAGTAGTTCTTTTTGTCAGAGAGTATGGCTTTTTTTTGTGATATTTCGCAACTGCCTAAAGGTTTGTTGCTCATGGGTAGTTTTGGAAGATCTCCATTTAGCCCAAGAGTAGTTCCTCAGCAATATCTTTTGCCTAGTGAATTTTGACAGCCAGGGGGCTATTTTGGACTTCTTTCTAATAGACCGTTTGGGTGCATGTACGTCCAGGATTGTTAAAAATTTAGAGTTGAAATATTTAACAGCTTCTTCGAGTGGGAGAGATTTTAGAGGGTTCCAGTCACAGGCATTAAGTTCGTTTTGGAAAAGTACAGGGTTTAAGCGTTTATTGGACTGTGAGATCCTTTACATGGGGGAGTTGGGGATGTCATTCTTTTATCTTATAATGTAAGTTAAAGTATGATCACTTACATCATCAGGCAAAGTTTCTACTTTATAAGTTTGTTCTTGTCTGTTAATAAGTATCCAATCTAAGATACTCTCTTTTTTGTTTGGTTTGTTAATCCTAGTAGTGGTGGTAATTGACTGAATCCATGCAGATTAATATGTGAGGAAGGGTCAGTACTGACGCACTTCCAATCAGTATTGAAGTTAGCTAGTATGATTGATGTTCTTCGTCTTCCATTGCTGCAGTCCTAACAATTGGGTATAGTCCGCATCCAGTCGATGCATTCCGAATACCAGAAGAGTATATAAAGAGCTGGCGTCAGGTCATGGCGCATTAGACTGGCGTCAATGCGTCCAGGGTACTAATCATGACCACGGCGATCCTATCCTCAGTCTTTTTTTTGCCGCGTGGTCCGATGCAGAAGCAGTTTTTTCGCGAGTGATTACAGGTTGGCGTTCTGAGATATTTCTTCGGAAACCCGGCAGTTTCAGACCAGAATCAGAGTTGGCTAAGTACCCGTTGAGGGAACATTTTTTAGTTTTCTTGCCTCAGTATTTAACGGATGTCAGAAAAAAAGTGAATAACTGTATTTCTTGTGGGAAACAGATACCGCATAAGGATTTCCATACTTTGTGTATACCTTGTTTTAGGAGACCCTGGAAGCCGCGGCGTTGACGCATTTGGTTGCCGCTCTTGTGCTAGGTTTAACAAAGCGCACTATTAAGAGGGAGGTTAGACTGTGCCAAGGGTTGGTGTTTGGGAAACGTTTGCATGATTAAATGCGGTGCGTCGGATGCTCCGGCGCCGCTTCGATCAAAGAAGCGCCAAAAAGGACAAAACAAGCCCAGCCTAGGGTTTGAAGAACCGGCGGTCCGAGCATGTCCGGTTCTTTGAGGAGAACTTGCTCCAGTGGAGCCAGAGGTTTTGCTCAGGAGTTTCTATGGAGTCTCAGGTCAGAAACTTTACTGTTACAGGATGTCCCATCTCAGGAGGCGGAAGGCCAGGCTGAAGGGCTTCTCAGGTGCCTATTCTTCCCTCTTTTCCTCACAGTAGTTTAAGAGCCTCTCCTTCTGTTTGCCTAAAGCTTCTTTGCCCCAGAGGTAGGCCAATTTCAGCTTCAGTGGAGGCTTCTCCCTAGCACCCCGGGTTCTGTACCTACAAGACACATATGCTTAAAATGGCAGAAGATTTGAAGTTACTATGATTAGAGGTTCTATAGGCCCTCCTGCTAAAGAGGCCTAGGGTGGAGCCCGAGTTTGCCAAGTTTTGGTTGAGACAAGAGTTCAGAGGCTTCCTGGGTCCTCTGCGGATGATTTACAGGAGTATCACTCCTTATTCTGATTCTGATGTGGATGAGTGCCACTCACCTTGACTACTCCTGCCTGAGGATTTTTCATTTTCAGAACTCACCTGCATTTCCATGAGGGAGCACTTTAAATGGGAAGGCCAGGATTACTCTGATTCAGGAAGAGGCTTAGGGAATTCTTGTTTTACCCCAGCACCAGGCCCTTAGCTATACCTCCTGTGTTGACTGTGGTGGAAGATGTTTTTATCTTCAGAGGCTTCCTGAGAGACCCTGATTCTTTGCCTCCTGCTCCTGTTAAACCATTGGCTGATAGGTACTATAGGGTGCCAAGAAGCTCATAAGTATTTGTTTAAGAGGTCCTAGGACCCAGAAACCCTGTATTTCTCAAGAGGCCTAAAGGTGTTAAAGCTTAGTGGTTTAGAAATCCTGTTCCCACTGACAAGCAGGCTAGGGCTTTGGATAGGTGGGGTAAGAAACTGTATACTTCTTCCTCTCAGCCATGAGAGCATTGAATTATCAGTTCCACATGCTGAAATATCAAATTATCTCCTTTCTCAATTGAAGTCTAAGGTGGATGCTTTGGCGGAGTATTGAGTGTAAAGAGTTGCTGGATTTGGTTTATGTGTCTGAACAAGTGGGCGAAGCATTCTTTGCACCATGTGGCTGATGCTGTGCAGGCCTCTCGGGGTGGCTGCCACTAGTTAGGTTCTTCCTTGAGGCATGCCTGGTTAAAGGGATCAGAATTTGGCTGAGCATGTTAAGACAAAGTTTTGGATGCACCTTTACAGTCCCCTGATGTGTTGTTTGGTTAAAAGCCTGTGGAAGCAGTTTTAAAGAAAATGGAGGACAAAGCTAAATCTATATACACAAACTGTTAAGGATTTTTTGCAGGTACAGCCACCCCGAGAGTTTAGTAGAAATTGGCCTGCTAAAGGGTGGACTTATCCTGCTTATGACTCCCAGTCTAGAGGTAGAGTCTAGACTGTATGGTAGAGGCAGGGCTCCATGCAAAGGTTCTTTGCAGGCCTAGAACAGGGAGTTCACCTGCTCAGATTTCTGAGTGAGGCAGGGGTCAGTCCTTTAAGTAAAACAGAGACCAATGAGCCTGCCTTTTTCAGCTGCCTTAGTAGAATTCCAAAGTCTGCTTGGCTAGCAGCTCCCCTTCCTGGAAGGAGGACTGACTGTCTCTTTTCAAAGGAAATTGGGATTTAATTACTCAAGACAGATGGGTGTTGGACATTATTCACCACTTGGTTACAGGTTTTATTTCCATACAATGCCCCCTTTCAAAGGCATGCCAGGCGTTCCTCCTTCACAAGAAAAGAGGCCACAAGCAAGTTTCTCAGTTACTCAAAATATAGGGGCCATTCAAATGATACCCTGTATCAGAAGGGCCTAGGATTTTATTCCCGCATGTTCCTGAGTACCAAAGAAGGGGAACACGTGGAGACCAATTTTGGTTATCTCTCCTCAACACTTATCTGGACATTCCCAAGTTCAAGATGTTGGCGTTACAACAGCTTTTGCCTCTGCTTTAGACCCGAAGATCACTGGATGAAGTAGCTTTGGATCTCAAGGAAGCTTACCTTCATGTGCCTATCAAGCTAAGTTGCGAGGAAGTATCTGGGTTTGAGAGCTGGAGATTCTCATTATCAGTTCTCTGCATTGCCCTTTGGCTTATCTACTAAACAGAGTATTCACCAAGGTTCTGGCTCCAGTGAGTAAGCTTACTTCAGAGCTCTGAGGAATTCAAATCTATCCTTACTTAGGCGACTGCCTGATTCTGGCTCAAGAAAAGGAAGACCTTCTACAGCACATCTGGAATATGTTATAGCAGTGCTAAAGATGCTACTAGGAGTATTCTGTGAAGACAAGAAATAAAAGTCAGTCCTAGTACCCTCTCAAGACATGTGCTTTCTGGGTGTAGAAGGACTGAATACAGCAACCCAGATGGCGCAACCCTGGACAAACAAATAGAGTCTATCCGCTTTACTTCCATCATCTATCTCATCAGTCTGCGTGCTGACTGCAGGGACAGTCCTTCAAGCATTAGGGTTCACTTGGCATCTTGTATTCTGGTGCTTCCCAATACTCAAACTGCATATAGGAAGTTACAATGAGGTATCTCAAAATGTATGGACTAGCACTGCCAGGATTTAGACACTGTCATTCCCTTAATACCTTGCCTTCAAAGGGAATTTTTTGTGGTGGGCTCAGGAATGTCACCTAAACAAGGACTCTCTATAGCGTTGACCCGGCCAGAAGCTGGAGTCAATTTTAACGACAGAATGCCTCGGACTTGCTTGGGAGCTCATCTAAATGGAAAGTGGATACCAAGACAAGTTAGCCTGCCAGACTACAGCATCTACATATCAACATGAAGGAGATGTTAGCAGTCCAGTTAAGCACACTGGCTTTCAGGGAGTTACTTCTTCCAGGACAGGTGTTGATTCTAACAGACAACACAACTGTCATGGTACATCAACAAGCAAGGGAACACATTCTTATCCTCTATGCAGGCAAGCAATGATTTTATGGGAGATTAAGCCCTAAGCTTGCAACTAACTCTTCAGGCTAAGGTTTTTCTGCCAGGGCACAGAACTCCTTAGCAGATGTGTTAAGCAGACAAATCATGGATCCCCGCAGTGGAAACTGGATCTTCATGTATTTCGAACATTGACAGTGTCATGCTGGAACTCAGACATAGATCTGTTAAGCTTCTCCCACTAAACCACCAGCTGCCAAGAGTATTGCACAAAGGGGTTTCATCACACAGCTTGGAAAGTGGATGCTCTGTCTTTCAGTTGGGAAAATCTTCATGTGTATGCCTTTCCCACTCTGCCTCTTCTTCCAAAGGTGCTATTAAGGTAGGACTTGAACCAGTGGACCACCTTGGTCTCTAGAGAGGGATTCTAGGGTCTTTATGAGTAGGGGCTGGTTGACCATGTCAAAAACTTTTGATAGGTCAATGAAGAGTGCTGAAGAGAGACTGTTGTTGTTACAGTTAATGGGAGTTTGTGAATGAAAGGAGAGCTGTGGTGGTACTATGAAAAGGTCTAAAGCCATGTTGGCAGCTAGCTAAGATGTTGTCTTTGGCTAAGTGTTTTATTAGGTGATGGTGAATACATTTTTCCATAACCTTTGCTAGGGGTGATGAGAGCTATGGGCCTGTGATTGGAATAATCAGTGGAGTTACCACCTTTATGTAATGGGATTATGTGGGAGATTTTCCAGATGTCTGGGATGATTCCTTCGTTTATGGTTCTGTTTACAAGGATGGCTATAGGGTAGGCAATGTATTTAGCAGCCTTTTGCAGGTATTCTGAGGGTAACTGGTCTGCAGAGGGGGTACATGGTTTAAGCTTTTGGATGATTTTTTGGATGCAAGTAGTAGGGATAGGTTGTAGTTGGAAGGTTGGTAGAGTATCAGGTAAGGAGATAGGGAGATTAGAGTTGTCAGTGGACAGTTGACGGGCTAGGGACTGTATGGTGTCTGTAAAGAAGGAATTGAAGGCGTTGGCAGTATCCTGGGGGAGTTATCAGTTCCTTGTGAAGATAGTGTACTACAGTGTCCAGGGTGTAGGAGTCTATTTATGCCTGATCAAAACCTTTGTGGATTATTATGGTGAGTTTGCTGTAGTTTGCCATAGTAGTTCTTTTTGTCAGAGAGTATGGCTTTTATTGTGATGTTTCGCAACTGCCTAAAGGTTTGTTGCTCATGGGTAGTTTTGGAGGATCTCCATTTAGCCCAAGAGTAGTTCCTCAGCAATATCTTTTGCCTAGTGAATTTTGACAGCTATTTTGGACTTCATTCTAATAGACCGTTTGGGTGCATGTACATCCAGGATTGTTAAAAATTTAGAGTTGAAATATTTAACAGCTTCTTCGAGTGGGAGAGATTTTAGAGGGTTCCAGTCACAGGCATTAAGTTCACTTTGGAAAAGTACAGGGTTAAAGTGTTTATTGGACCATGAGATCTTCTACATGGGGGAGTTGGGGATGTCATTCTTTTATCTTATAATGTAAGTTAAAGTGTGATCACTTACATCATCAGGCAAAGTTTCTACTTTATAAGTTTGTTCTTGTCTGTTAATAAGTATCCAATCTAAGATGCTCTCTCTCTTTTGTTTGGTTTGTTAATCCTAGTAGTGGTGGTAATTGACTGAATCCATGAAGATTAATATGTGAGGAAGGGTCAGTATTGATGCACTTCCAATCAGTATTGAAGTCAGCTAGTATGATTGTTTCTTGTGGGAAATTAGTAGATACCCAACTAAGAATATCCTCTGTTATGGTGCTATTGTAATTACCAGGAGGTAGGTAAATACAGATGTTTAGTGATTTGCTAGTATTGAGTTTAAACCTACAAATAAGGACTTCAGCTTTACTATCTTGGGGCTAAAGGGTAGTGAGGAGATCTGTGATCCAGTTTTAAACAGAAGGGCTACTCCTCCACCCTTATGTTTAGTTCGGTCAAGTCTCAATATATTATAACCTGGGGGAATTATTTCAATATCTTTAGTGCTTGGTTTTAACCAAGTTTCTGCAAGACAGAAGATATCGAAGGAATGAATGTCGGGAAGGTCATGGAGATGGGCAACTTTGTTGTTGATACTGAGGATATTAAGATGTCCTATTACTAGGGAGTTGGAGAGACAGGTCAAGGTAGGTAGGGTGGAGAGAGTGTTGCTGTGAGATGTTAGTGTGGTAACATTGGTTGGGGCTGGGTTGGGGTGGATGTCACAATCATTAAGGGTTGTAGCTTTTGGTCTATAATCTGGGTTATAAGTGTAGCTGATTAGGTATTTTAGTTTCCTTACACTGGAGTTATAGAATTTGATATGTATGAGGCGATGGTATTTGGATAGTAGGTAGCAGGAAGTGGATGTGATATTTGATTGAAAGTGTGTTGTTGTATCTTTCGGCTTCTCCCAGTTAGGGGTCGCCACAGTGGAACTCCGGCCCACTAATGATCGGCAGTAGATTTTTACGTACCGAGTTGCCAGCCCTGACGCACAACCTTCAACGAAGGTACGCCCATTCACGCATGTCTCCACACAGAAGACGCTTTAGCTGAGATTCGAACAGGACAATGTCTTACTGTGAGGCGACAACGCTACCGCACCAGAGTAGAAATATGAATAGCAGTTTGTTTTGGAGAGTAGTTGAAGTGGAAGTTTTTCATCTTTTCAAAGGAGGTGAGGAGATGGGCATAAGTGAGGAGTGGTGTAACTATGGCTATAAGTAGTAGCTTAGTTTGGATGGTTTTATTTGTTGTAGGCATATTGCAAGGATTACCTGTGCAAGTACAACAAGGTTTCATGTACAATTGTAAAAGAGGTTGCGCAGGGATAATGGAAAAGTAGAAGAAGAATGCAGAGTAGAGTCTAGACAGAGAAAAAGGAGAACGGAAAAGTACTTAGGGTACAGGTGCTAGATAAATTTGGGATAAGGAGATAGGTAATTGAGGAGGGGTGTGGCTAGGTTGTCCAGATTGGTTGGAGTAGAGGATAGGTAGGTTAGTGGGGAGGTTGTGGTTTGTGAAGTATAAGTATATGAGTACTGGGGGTGGATGAGAATTGAGGGTAGGGTAGGGGAGCGGAGTGAGCCCGCAGGGCGAATGGAGTGGGGTTGAACCAACCAAGAGGGAAATGAGAGATCACTGGGACACAGGGTAAGTAACTTATTATTTATATGTCAATGTTGCTGTGTGTGAAAGAGCAGGTAAATGGTGGGAAATATAGTAGGTTGAAAAGGAAGGGCAAATCAAGTTTGCTGGTAGAGGTTTCAACTGCGGAGATGGGGATATCAAATCTGGAGTGATGTTATGTTCTGTTGTTTGCTGTCACCTAGTTTCTATATGGAGGAAAGGAAGATTGTAGTGAAAGTGGGGCTCGAGGGTTAGATCTACAGGTATGGAGGTATTACGTGGAGTTGATAATGCCTATAACCCGTATATTCTGTAAATCTAAAGGGAGCTTAATGGAAGAACAGAAACATATTAGGGGGTGAATGAGGCGGGAGGAGGACGAGGGCTGAAGCAGGCCGCTATCTTGCTCGGGAGTTTTAAGTAGCATTCAACAGAATTAACAAGCATTTAACCAAGTTAATAGGCTACATACACTGTGGGTTCCTTGGTAGTATAGGAATATTCACACTGTTAAACACAGCCAGTACACTTGGAGTCTTCACATTTCCTGGAATGACTTTAGTTTGTTTAGGGTGCACCCGAGGAAGCAGGCTTTCCTTTTGTAATTTCCAAGGACAGCACCTACCTTGGAGCTAGACTAACAGCCCAGCTGCAGGACCTTTTTGGGAGGGTAGTGGACTCAACTAAGGCAGGAATTTAAAAATTTACTATAAGATAATGTGTTGGTGCAGAAAATAGCCTTCAATCTCAACCTTTCTTCGTAATCGGATCTCCATTGCATCTCACCAATGATGGTAAAGCCACCATCGCAAGAACCCACCTACTATCCACACTCCTCTGTGCCTCCTCCATACTCATCAACCTAAACAAAGAAGACCATAACAAACTAAACACCTGCTACCATAAAATAGCTAGGTTTGTTACTGACTCACTCTTCAGGACACATCACTGCATAGCAATTGAGCAACAGCCTTGGCTAAAATTACCCAGTCTGCTCACATATAACCAGCTTACAATAGCCCACCAAATTCTATATTATCCTGATAGAATTCCTGCTCTTCAAGGTCTACTTAATATCTACTCTAACAAACAACTATTAAGATTCACCAATAAAGCACTGGCTGACATAGACAAAAGCAACAATCTCTCTGGGGACGCCTTGTTTCCATTTCTGTTGCAAAAGCATGGAATACCATCCCCGTAAATATTAGGGCCACTGAAAACAAAAATTATTTTTAATTTAAAAAAGCGCCTCTGCTCCCATTTACATAGCTCTTGGTTATGTAACTGTTCTAACCCCTGGATAGCTTCATTTAATTACAGCATTTAATTACAACATATCATACCTTAACCTTCTATGAAAGCTTGCAACAACTCCTTTCTATACTCTTAATCAATGTGTGTCTGCTGTACTAGCCACTGGTGAATGTAACCAAATGACTGAACAAAATGTCCTTTCAACTGTATTGTGTATTGTAACATACTATGCTCCTTATAGTATATTTACTTTTTGCTCCTTTCTTGGCCTTAAAACTGTACTTTAACTTTTGACTCTGTATTGTACTTTATTAACGTGCATTGTATTTGCTGTACTAATCTTTGTGGAGCTTTTCTCCCCAGGCCTCCGCTGAAAATGGGATCTATGCCCAGTCAGACTTTCCCGATAAACAAATGTAAAATAAATAAACTAGCCTTCACAGATGTCGAGACCTAGTCAAATAAATCCAACCTTGTCCTTAATCCCAGTAGTATAAAACTCGGGTATTTTCCCCCTAAAACTGTTTTCTTCCTACAGAACGCCTTCTTTTTTAACACATGTAATATTGCCTCCATTGAATTGGTCCACTATATCAAATTACTAAGAAGATACTCAATAGAGAACCAAAAAAAAACCACTATAGAAAAATAGGGCTTCCTACACGGGGCAACACTGTTTGACAAATTGTGCACAGAAAGCTACTGCGACTGCCCACCTTCTCTGCCTCCCCTACTTTCACTTGCTTACAATCTCCTCAGTTCTCTGAACATGATAACACTTGTATCGATTTTATTTCATTATATATTTAATTATTCTTTACTGACCAGGTTAGTCTAACTAAGCTAGTGACCTCTTTTGGCCAGGCTGTTTAGTAACTTCCCCTACTGTTTTCAGTTGGTGCCACTGGACCTTTCACTTCCATCTGGGCTACCACCAGCCTAAGCAGATGGGACCTTAGTTTAACATCTAATCTGAAGGATGGCACACTCAGGAATGCATTACCCCCCCACCATCTAAACTGCAGTGACAGTAATCCAGTCACTTGGAGCATAAATAGAACGCGCAGCCTTCTGGTCTTCCAGCACAAAAAGTGAATATAGTACCAAAATAGTAAAATTTGCAACCATTCTTCCCAGAGAATAGACTCAGTTTCCCCAATCTAGTCAAACTGCACTAGTTAAAAGCAGTACATACAAATCTTCACCCCCCCCCCTGTAAATGACCTGTCTTCATCCCCCCCGTTGAACAGGTATAACCCCTCATATGAACTTCACTCCTTTGACAAGCACTTGGTATTGATAAAAAGTCCCAAAACTCACACATGGGCACACACACACTACCAATTATGTAGCCAAAATGTGGAACTGAAATCTCCCTTCCCTGTGCCAAATAAGTAATCCCTTTCAGTTCAAACATGGGGTAACAGTCTACTTGGAAGACTCCTACCTATGTCATTGCTCTGAATCCCCAAACTAATGGCTTCTCCAACAATTTCTTTATACCCCTTTGACGTATCCTCCTCAATCTCACTTTCTGATGACTCCCCTTGACTCCTTCTCTTTCCAACCTGTCCGTACCTTTCTGTCACCTTTATCCATCCTTGTTCATCACTACTTATTTACCTGTACATTTTCCTATGCCCACACCCAATTTCTCCTCCCACTCTCGTCATAATTTAATTCTTTTCTCTTTTTCCTTTAGCAAGCTTCTCCCTGCCTACAACAAATTTGGAAACTTGTGCTACAAACTGTGAACTTGCATTTTTTGTGTTATTTCACCGTTATGTGAATTATCTTTTACTTAATCTACCCAACTTGTGAATCTATGCCCCAACTGTGTTCTGCAGTATTATATGGTCATCTTTTCACGTTTTCACTCAAGACTGTGAACTTGCTAACAATATATTGAAATAATATTATTAAAAGTATGTAAAGCCTCTGTACCTATACTGTGACTGAATTGCCAGTATTTATAACTTGCCTATAATCTCATGTTATGATAATTTGATTACAAGTTTTTCTGGAACATTTCATCCTGGGCCTTTGATAAATAGGGGTACTATTCTTAGTTGGACTTTCTGGCAAACCAATGACAATAAATAAGTATGTTTTTTAACCTTAAAGTTTAAATTCTTGTTAGCCTTTCTGCACCCCCCCCCCACCTTTTTTTACTCTCTGCCCAGTAGGGGTGATCTGCTTTTTGAAGAAAATAGCATTCCTTCAGAGTTGTGAACAGCTCACAGCAGGACTGTGTGATTACTCCCCCATCCCCCCACTTAAGTTAGTGGACAGTGTAATGTTACATCAAATGTGAGAACATGGCTTTCCATCTTGCCTCGTGAAGCATAGTATGTAGCACTTGTTACTCTTCTGGTCACTTCCACTCACCAGTTGTATATCCTTTGGTCCTAAAATCTGTTTTTTTTTCCCATCAGTTTTATGACCAGGTTCAGAGACTGGAATGCATGTATGTTTCTGTGATTTCAAACTTTAGACCCATATCTCTTCTGTCACCCCTGGCTAAAATTATGGAGAAATGTGTCCACAGACAACTACTGCACTATCTCATTCAGAACACGCTGTTGGCAAACTCTCAGCATGGCTTTAGGCCATTCCATAGTACCACCTGAGCCCTCTCATCTTTCTGTAACTCCATAGATCATAATAGAAATAACAGTAAACTGCCCTCAGCCCTCTTTCTTAATTTCTCTAAGGCCTTCAATATGGTTAACCACCAACCACTCATCCAAACTTTGAAGGCAGTCTCCTTAGATAGCCATACTCTCCAATGGTGTCAGTCCTACCTGTGTGGTAGACAGCAGGCCGTCCTATGGCAGGACAAACTTTCAACCCAATTACTCATCACCCTAGGTGTCCTCCAGGACTTTATAATAGGACTGTTTCTTTTCTCTATCTTTATTAATGGTCACACTGTCATCCTAAATGCATCCTGTATTCAATATGCGGATTACTCCACTTTGATTTGTTCAGCCACCTCCCTGACAAATCTACTGACATTAACCCAGAGCACTTTCAACACTGTTGAAAACTGTCTGTCTGATCATCAGCTGATCTTAAACCCTAACAAAACAAAACCTGCTTCTTTTCTCCCCCACTTTGTAGGTCCTCCTCACTATTGTTTACCAAAAAGTCAAATAACGGCACCATAATATCCCAGATGCCCAAACCAAACTTTTAGCCGTTACAGTAGACAATAACCTCAAATTTGACCTGCCTGTCAATCAAACAATCAAAATCATTAATAAAAAAATGGACTCTTTATAAGACTAAACCTTTCCTTACTCTACTTGCTGGGACTGCTATTGCCCATTCACATCTACTCTCCACTCTTCTCTATGCCTCCCCTCTAATCCCAACCTCGAACAAATCAGCAAACTCTCTAGCTGTTATAACCACATTGCTAGGTTTGCAACTGGTATGGCATACTGGACACACCACTGTCATAACCTAAATCTCTTAGGATGGCTAGAATTGCCTAGCCTACTTTAAGTACAACCAGCTCATAGTGGCCCGTAAAATTCTCAACCATCCTGATGACATGCCTTCACATAAAAACATCATCAGCCCCTACAGTAACCTTAGGCCTCTTCGCTCATCTAACAGACTGCTGGTTCAAACATTTAAAACCAATAACTCTGCTGGGGATTCTCTGTTTGCCACCTCCATTGGCAAAACTTGAAACTCACTTCCTGCAGATGTTGCCCCAAATTCAAGAAAAGTCTCAGGCAATATCTTTGTTCTAATCCTGACTAGCTCCTTCCCTATAATTTGAATACTATGTCTTAATTCTCTTAGTCTATATACTTATGTTTATTTTATAGAACAAATGATTGTATACCTGTTGGATCATTGTCTGCAAACTGTGTGAAACTGTGTAATTCTGTGAAATAATTTAATGATTTTTATTACTTTCTGTACGATTTGCCTTGGAGCTTTTCTCCCCTGGCCTCCGCTGAAAATGAACATGTATCCAGTCGGACTATCCCGGTCAACAAATGTAAAATAAAATACATAATTTCTTCCCAAATAAATGTGTTTGCAGGATATAGTCCCACTTTATCCACTGTAAGCCACTTTCAAAGGCCATTTTAAAGCACTCACATGGTTAGTTGTCACCATAGAGTGCAATTTCGTTTTAAAGCCTTTTAGCTGTACAAAAGTGGTGGTTGTGGCAAGATTTAAGTAGAATAATAACAATTCTTCATTTAAAGAAATACCCAAATTTGCGAAATACATATATGAAATTATATATAATGACTATGACATGGGAAACAGCATTTTAAAATTTTACAAAATATTGATAAACTATAAAGCAACACCCAAAACCTCATATTGGAAATATATAACAAAAGGACACTCAGTACAGTTAACTGAAGATATTAAATATCTTGTTGATAAAATATATATCCTTTAAACAATACTGGTGCACAGAGCATTCTTAACCCCAGATAGAATCAGTAAAATTACTTCTTCCATAAAAGGAATATGTTGGAGATGTGAGCAAGTACACAATGCAGATTGGAACCACATTTTCTTTGACTGTATTAAAATGAAGCCATTTTGTAATGGTATTAACTTTCTACAAGCTTTATTTAATGAATCATTTTATTTAACTAAAGCTGTTGTATTATTAAGTGTGAACGAAGGTCCTTATTTGAATAGGTCAAGCATGTATCTAGTATGGACTATACTTGCAATTTCAAGGAAGTGTGTAACAAGAAGATGGAATACAAACACAATACCAACTTTGGAAGACTTCTACAGCCTACTGAAAACCACAGCGTTATTGGAAATTAAAATTAAAGAACTAAGAATTTATCCAAAGCCATTTATCAACATCCCTTGGGGAAAAGTCTTGTTGATTGACACTATACAGTAATTGATCAGGCACTCTGATAATGGATTGGACATACTTATAAAGTAACTGTATACATTAAGATCTATTATAGTGTCAGGCTAATCTAAATAGTGTACATAGTTATTTGAGATGTTATGTATAAATACTGTGGAATTCATTCAAATGTATTTGAAAAATAAAAAAAAAAATTTGAGGAAAAAAAGAGGTAGTTGTGGGTGGGTGGGGAGATGATAATGATAGTATTGTTTTGGGAGAGTTGTGTTTGGGAGTAAAGAGCAGGAAGTTAGTTATTTTAGGGTTTAGTAGTAGTGAATTATTTAGTTATGTTTTATTTTAGGGTTTAGCAGTAGTGAATTATTTAATCATGTTTTAATCAATAAAAATATTGTTTTATAAGTTTTTGGAGTTTAGAGGGAGATTTGGCACAGCATATTAGGATCGAGTCTTTTTCATTTTGAATTAGCATTTTTTTGTACCAGTGTAGAGGTCATTAATGAATGTTTGAAAAGTATGGGACCTAGTATTCTTGCACACTTTCTGTCTGTTAGCGTGGCAGCATGAAGTTCTAACAGCTTTTACCTCAGATACAGTTCTTTTGCCAGCTGGTACTGTCCACTATTCATCCCCTAGTGCAAGACCATCTTAACCGTGCTTAGGCCCACTTAGGAAGCTTTTGCTAAGCACCCATAAGCGCTCATTCTGTCATGATAAAGTATCCTTCATTTCCTGTCATTTTAATGTTGTGTCTTTCAGCTTTTCCCGGTTAGGGGTCGCCACAGTGGAGCTCCGGTCCGCTAATGATTGGTAGTTGATTTTTACATGCTGAGTTACCAGCCCTGACACACAACCTTCAATGAAGGTACGCCCATTCACGCATGTCTCCACACAGAAGACGCTCTAGCTGAGAATCGAACCGGACAGTGTTTTACTGTGAGGCGACAACGCTACCGCAGCACCACCACCGCGGGTCATTTCCTGTCATTTTAATAAGAGTACTAATTATAGTATTTGCTGTAATAGTCCATCTACATTTAGTAAACATTATCCATTTAGTTAAACATTTCTAATGCCTGTCTGAGGTGTAGCCCGAGCTGCATTTTTTCCATACTAGCATTTTGCAATATTTCTCTTTTTTTAGCCAATTGGAAATAAATGATGTCCTTCCACTTTCTAGGCAGAAATTATATATATATATATATATATATATATATATATATATATATATATATATATGTGTGTATATATATATATATGTGTATATATATATATATATATATATATATATATAGACATATATATGCAAAACCTGTGTTGGTCTAATAAAGGGTATTGCATCAGGCCTGTGTTCCAGTGTCTTTGTGTCTTTATTCTTTATTAATTATCTTCACTCACAATGCGTAACTTGAGTTGTAATCTATTTCACAAATGTGTAACATTATACACGAGAAGTTCTGATCCTTAATTGACTATTGTTATGAACTTGTATACAATGTAAATCGCTATTTGAGCTTTTAGGCTTTGTATAGGATAAATAAAGATGCAAGTTTCCTTTCTGTAGTTGTTTGCTTATTTATTTATTGTCATCATATTTGGTGTTTAAATGATTTTCCTCGTGTTTCACTGTTGCAGTCATCATACTTGGGTTATCTGCCTGCAGGTAGCCCTCAGTCGGCCTGAATACCAGAGACTTAGTATTTCAGCTTTGGTTGCTGTCGCTCCAGGTCTGATGTGAGGTTGTAAGGGGTATAAAACCGGCAGCCGACACCATTACATCAGTCTTTCTTGCCGAGGAGCCCGAAGCAGAAGCAGTTCAGTTTTTGTTTCCGAATTGAATTATCCTGAAGTCTTCTAAAGCTAAGTACCCCGTTGGGGATCCCTTTTTTTTTGTTCTAACAGATGTCAGAAAAAGTTAACAATTGTCTTGCCTGTGGAAAGCAAATACCACACCGAGGTTTCCATTCTTACTGCATCACCTGTTTAGGCCCAGACCATGACGTGCCTTGTTCAATGCCCAAACTATTCGTCGTTGGGCCCTTATTGTCGCTAAATACTTTCGTTCTCAATCTCCGTATTCCGAAATGGCTTCGGTAAGCCATCCAACTACCGATCTTCCAAAAAAAGTAAGGATAAAGACGGAGACAGACAGCACGGGTCCAAAACTGCCGACAACGCTTCCGTTAAGCTAGTCGCCAATTGGCCGGTACTCTGTGAGGTGCTTTCGCAGCCCCTGATGCCCACTTCAGTGGATTCGCAGACCTCTACAAAGACCTGTTCGGAGTCCGGTATGACGCAAGACTCTTCTTCGACTACGGAACCTGCAGATGTCTCTACCTTGGATGGGTCTGGAGCCACTGAGCATGCACCGGCTTCTGAGGGAGGTCTTCGCAATAACGATATTTGACACAAACTGATGACTTCTTTCGCATCTTCAGTTATGTCTAAAACTACCGAGTTTCTAAGGCCAAGAGTACGCGGTACGCCTAAAAAAAGCAACGACCCAAGCTCATGCACCTGCTTCCTTGCCACAACATCAAATCTTTAAAATGGCAGAAAACCTTATTATGCTGATTAGGGGAAGTCAGCCTTCCCCTGCTAAGAGAAAGAGACCTGTAGAGCAGCTTTAACAGACCAAATGTCTGACGACTCTGAGGTATCTGATTATGAAGACATGCCTTTATCTGCTTATGAGGATTCAGATGCAGAGGAGTACCTTTTTGGCTAGGCTTGTAGAGGCCCTAGGGCCAATAGCCTAGTACCTACCTATTAATCCTATAATTTTCTTGGGTGGCAAAGCCAGGGTACCTTTTTTGGCTAGGCTTGTATAGGCCCTAGAGCCAATAGCCTAGTACCTACCTATGAACCATTCCCTCTTCATCTCCTCAAGAGGATTTTTCTTTTGGTGAAACCTTACATACTTTATCCTCAGACTAAAAAGAGACTCAGAGAATTTCTAGATTTGCCCCAACATAGGCCTTTAGCAATATCCCCAGTCCTGGATGTTGTGTATGATGTCTTTATGGAATCCAGTTTACCTCCTGATACCTTACCACCAGCTCCTGGAAAACCAGAGAGGTACTGCAGAGTTCCTGACTCTCACAAATTCCTTTTCAAAAATCCTACTGCTGACCCAGAGGTCATCTCCCAGGGGCCTAAAAGTATCAAAGCAACTACGGATAAGAATCCCACCCCTTCAGACATGGATTCCAGAGCTTTAGACAAATGTGGTAAGAAAGTATACACCTCTGCAACTCTCGCCATTAGGGCTTTGAATTGCCAGTTTCACATGCTGAAGTACCAACAACATATTATGGAACTTAAGCAAAAAATAGCAACCTTTACAGACTGTGCAGAAAATAAAGAATTACAAGAGCTTATGCATTCTGCAAGCCAAGACAAGAGCTTATGCATTCTGCAAGCCAAGTCAGCGAGCATACTTTGCTATGTGGCTTTGACGCCCTGGCAGCATCTTGCTTGGCAGCAGTCACTGGTTCTGTACTGAGAAGGCATGCTTGGCTTAAGGAGCAGACCTTGCCAGACCATGTCAAATCAAAATTACTAGATGTTCCTTTGAACAAGGACAATCTGTTTGGCACTAAAGCAGAAGAGGTTCGTAAAAAGGTGGAAGAAAAAGCTAAATCGATGCAGACAGTCAAAGACTTCTTGCAAGTGCAGCCTCCTAGATTCAGTAGGCATTGCCCCTCGAAACATTGGTCCTTTCCAGCCTCCTCAAAGCCATCTTAAACTAGAATCAGGGGAAACAGACCCCCCCCCCCAGATTACAGTCTTAGGGTATGCAGAGATCTAAGTAATGGAGTGCCTACACTTCAAAAACAGGGAGTGCTAAGCCACCCCCTTATGGAAAGAATTCACAATGACTTCTCAACTCCACTCCCCACCTGTGTCCAACTGCTTGTGCCCCTAGGAGGAAAACTTGCCCATCATGCAAAAAACTGGACTTCCATCACCAAAGACCGATGGGTCCTCAACATTGTATCCCAGGGGTACAAATTTTACTTCCACTCCCTGCCAGCCCCAAAAGGGTTCCCAGACCTTCCTCCAAACCAGTGGGCAGAGGCACAAAACCAAGTTCAATCCCTGCTCTCTATAAGGGCAATTCAGCCTGTTCCTGCAGAACAGGTAGGTCAAGGGTTCTATTCCAGACTTTTCCTGGTACCCAGAAAAGAGGGCACTTGGTGCCCTATCCTAGATCTTTCCATTCTAAACACCTTCCTGGTAGTACCAAAATTCAAAATGCTCACCCTGCAGCAGCTTCTTCCTATCCTGGCCAAAGATGCCTGGTTAGCCACCCTAGACTTAAAAGACGCCTATCTGCACATCCCTATCAGGGACTCTTGCAGGAAAAATCTACGCTTCAGGGCAGGATCTGTGTATTATCAGTTCTCTGCACTTCACTTTGGCTTATCCACTGCTCCCAGAGTATTCACAAAATGTCTGGCTCCAGCCATTGCCTACTGCAGACAGAAAAAAATTCTAATTTACTCGTACTTGGACGACTGCCTGATTCAAGCATACAGTCAGGAAATGCTGTTGCAGCACCTGACATTTGTAAAAAAACCTTCTAACCTCCCTGGGGTGCACCATCAAAGAAAAGAAATCAAGACTAGTCCCCAGTTAAAAGATTGTATTCCTGGGAGCAAGCTTGGACACAGCATCCCAGATGGCATTCCTTACTCCAAAAACAGGCCTATCTGAAAAGCTACTACACTCAAATGGCCACCAGAACCCAGCTATCTGCAAGGAAAATCGTCCAGGCCCTAGAGTTCATGGCCTCATGTATCCTACTAATTCCATATACCAGACTGCATATGAGGAAACTTCAGTGGTACTTAAAAAGTCTTTGGTACCAACATTCTCAGAACCTGGAAACTCATTCCTATCAATCCTTGTCTAAGTGAACAGCAGCATGCAACCACAAGAAGGGGGACTGCCCTTTACTCAACCCCATGCCACCCAGACCGTAACCACAGATACATCAGACTATGCCTGGGGGGGCACACCTGGATGACAAGTGCATTCAGGGACACTGGAGCCCAAGTCAAATTCATCTGCACATTAACCAAAAAGAAATGCTAGCTGTTCAGCATGCTCTAACAGCTTTCAGATCCCTACTCTCACTAGGACCCCTGCTAATAAAAACAGACAGCACCACAGTTATGTGGTACATCAACAAGCAGGGGGAAACCCACTCTTACCCACTCTGCAGGCTAGCCATGGCCCTGTGCAACACAGCCTTTGACATGCAGGTCGATCTGCAAGCTCAATTCTTGCCAGGCAAACAAAACACACTGGCAGACGACTTAAGCATAAATCTCCTAGACCCACACGAGTGGCAATTGGAGCCCAGCACCTTCAGTCTTCTGATTCAGAAATGAGAGACCCCAGAGGTGGATCTCCAGCTCAGCAACTTCTGCGCCAGGACACCTCACAGCAGGGCCTGGAAAGTGGATGCCCTATCCTTCCAGTGGGTAAACCTCTCAATCTATGCATTTCTGCCTCTGCCCCTTCTCTCAAGAATATTGCTCAAGATAAGATAGGACAGACCAAGGACAATTCTGATTGCCCCGGACTGGCCACACCAGCACTGGTACCCACTCCTGCGCAGCTTGTCACCGGTACCACCTTGGCACCTACCCCAGAGCCCGACCCTGCTCACTCAGCAGGTGGGACAGATCTTGCATCCACAACTGCAAACCCTAAATCTTGCAGCCTGGCTTATTCCTTAAATTCTCCCCCAGTGACCAGCCTAAGTAAGCAGGTGCTGGATGTTATTCTTGAAGCCAGAAGACCCAGTACAAGGAAATTCTGTGCTGATAAGTGGAAAAGGTATTCCTCCTGGATTCAGTTTAAAGGAGAGGACACTACTCTGCCCTCCCTACTGCTAATCCTGGATTACTTAGCAGATCTACTCCACAGAGGCGTTTCCTTCTCCTCCATTAAGATTCATGCTTCTGCCATCTTGGCTCATTACAACTCTGAGCCACCCCTTGTCTCTCTCACCCTCTCATCAAACAGTTCCTGAGCGGGGCAAACAACTTAAGGTCACCAAGGAGAGCACCCGCCCCTGCTTGGGACATTAACTTTGTACTGGAAAAACACACACTACCCCCTTTTGAACCTGCAACATCGGCAGACTTAAAATTCCTCTCTTGGAAAACAGCGTTGCTCCTGGCCATCACTTCAGCGAGAAGAGTGTCTGAGCTACAAGCACTTATGGCTGTGGAACCCTTCATTATTTTTCATGCTGACAAGGTCTCCCTCAGGACAAATCCTTCTTTTATGCCCTAAGTGATGTCCAGTGTGGCTCTCAACCAATCTGTCCATTTGCCAACCTTCTTTCCTAATCCTCAAAATAAAGGGGAAAGGATCCTGCACTCCTTGGACGTGCACAGACGGCTCAGATTTTACCTGGATAGGACTAAGCCATTCAGGAAATCTGACCAGTTATTGCTCAGTTTTGCACCAGGGGCAGAGGGCAAGGCCATTTCTAAATGGACAATTTCCAAATGGATAACACACTATATTCATTTCTGCTACAAACACCATGGGAAACCAACCCCTCAGTGGGTCAGAACACATTCCACTAGGGCAACGTCTACAGCATTCCTTAGGGGAGTCGCTACCAGGGACAATCTGAAGGCTGCTACATGGAGTTCTGTACACACATTCACCAAGCATTACCACCTGTCTATATTTTCGAAATCCAGGGTGAGTTTTGCAACTGCAATCCTGCAGGGCATTCTAGCCAGCCCAAACACTTCTTGACTGCCTCCACCCTTTCTACAGCTTTGGGAATCAACCCAAGTGTGATGACTGCATCAGTGAAACACGAAGAACGTATTACAGTTGTGTACACTTATCATAAATGTAGATGTTAGAGTGTATTCACTGTTGCAGTCCTGGTTTCCCTCCCTCCAGCCCCCTGCTCTCTCTCTCTCTCTCTCTCCACTGTGTATACTACTCGCCCCTTGCCGGGGTATGGGTACTGGTTTTTACTTTTTACTGGTGGTGATTCTACCACCATAGCTTAGCTCCCTATTGGGGGGCTTCTGACATTTGAGGCAAGAAAAACTGATGTAATGGCATTGGCTGCCTGTTTTTTATTCCCCTGACGTCAGACCTGGACCAACAGCAACAGACACAGAAATACTAAGTCTGTTGTATTCGGGCCAACTGAGGGCTACCTGCAGACAGATAAGCCAAGTGTGATGCCTGCAACAGTGAATACACTCTAACACCTACATTTTATGGTAAGTGTACACAACTGTAATTTCTGTATTTCATGTCTTTACACTTGTTTCTTTGTTTAAGATAAAAGTTGCACATCATGAGGTCTACCCAGTGCAGGTCTATTTTATATCCTTTGTGATTGTAAATATGCAAAGAAATTGTGGACATAGTTTGACAGAAAATCCATGTGCACTTTTCAATATTTGAGCCTGTCTCTTCGCAATTTGCTCTTCTTCACATAACTCCAAAAGGAATCAAATTGTCATATTTAAGGTAAGTCATTAGTTATTATGATAGCGTTTTATATTGCTACTAAATGGTGGTCATTATAAATTATGAGCTGGTCTTTGTTGACTAAACTCATAACCCCTTTAAAGTTACTACAAAAAACAATCCAGTTTACATACTGTACTAAAAGCATGGAACAAACTCTTGCGTAGCTTAACGTATCGTACATATCTTAACTTGTGAATTTTCAGATACAGTCTCTACTATATGTCCAATAATACTTGTATTACTATATTTCCATTTGAAGAGGCTTCATTGGGTTTTAGAGTTTATATACTAGAAAATACTGGCACTTCACATGTGTATATAGTGTAAATTGATTGTTATGGTTGCTTCAGTTTACTCTTATTTACTTATTTGCAAACTGCAAGAATAAATCTTCTGAAAAAAGTGACTGTTTCATAGTATACAAGTGGATGCTGGGGAATTCCACCCAGGGCTATAACATAAAGTGGCAGATGTTATGTGATCCTATCTCGCCTACATTCTGTACTGATGGGTTCGGAGCCGATCCTCGGCTCCAACTCGGCACGCTATACTGTAGAGCGAAGTCTCTAATTGGCTGAGCTATTCTATATCCCAGGATGCACCACCACCAATTCCCCAGATCTCGTTTGCCACTTACAAAGCAAAGACATGGTCTCGAGCTTGGCTGAGCTAAGTGCTTTCTTTATTAGAATTTTCTGTCAGGAATTTTCTTAAACTTAACCAAAAAGCTGTTTTAACGGCTATCGTTGTGTATGAGTGAGTTTTCTGAATTTTTTGTGGTAAAAAAAATTGTATTTCAGGGAAAGGTTTCCGTTTAAGTTAGAGGGGCCTTCCCCTCGTGCGTGAGTGAGCCTTTTTGTGTAGCGTTTTGTGAGGTGATCAAGTACCCATTTTTAGTTAGAGGGTTCTTGGCCCTCCTGTTGTGTGACCCTTTGGTTAACTTCTATTTTACTGTAAAGTGAGTTTGTTCTGGTTATTAAGTTTTTCCTGTGTTTTTTCTAACTGTTTGGCGTCATGTCAAAAGAGCACAGACCCTCTGAGTTTAAAAAATGCACTAGATGCAATTACAAGATGTCCATAACGGACGATCACTCCCTATGCGTGTACTGTTTAGGACCCAAACACCTTCAGGAGTCTTGTAGTGTGTGTCACGCTTTTTCCTCTCGGGTCCTCCAAGAGAGGAAAAATAAATTGATTCTGAAAGGACTTATCAAACCTACTTTTGAAGAGGCCTTATCTTCCTCTTCTTCTCCCTCAAAGAAAAAGAAATCGTCGGCTCCGACCAGTCCGTCAGAACCGACCACCAAGAAATCTCGGCAGGCTTCTCCATCGGCTCCACGGACTTCGGAGCCGAGGGTGGAACGGTCTGCCTCGATGCCTCCAGCCTCTATTCCTCTGGCTTCGGAGCCGATGGCTGGAGCTTTGAGAGGCGGGTCACCTTCATCGGCTCCGCTGATTTCGGAGCTGATGAGGGTTGTTCGCTCAGACTCTTCCCGAGGGAAATTACAATGGAGTCTCCTTCGGCACCGATTTTGATCGAGACAATTCGGAGCCGGTCCCCCAATCCTTCAGAGCCGATGGAGAAGTCTAGTCGGACCCGTTCGATCTCCTCCCGGTCTTCCAAGATGTCTGATTCGGACATTGACAGGGTGCTCCAAAGGCTGTTTCAGTCTCCAGTCTTCCAAAAGCTAGTTTCGGCTCCAGCCCAGTCGGCTTCGGAGCCGATGGTCCACCCTTTAGCCTTGGTTCCTCCTCCAACAGCCTCGGCACCATTGGAGTCGGTGCTGGTGGAGCTGATGGAGGTGTCCGGGTCAGCTCCGACCCTTACTCCTACTCCGGCCTTCGGGTCGGAGTTCGGTACACGGACCTCTTCGGTTGGCCCCGGGGGTGACGCTTCGGGTCCGATGTTTTCGGTTCCGAGCCTCTCTCTCGGTGCGTCTGCTGCGGGAGTGCCGTCTGCTGTTATGGCTTTGGGGGTCGGACCTTCCCAGGATTCTGGGGTCCGCCTTTAGAGCCATGAGGAGTGCTTTGGCCAAATCTTCTTTGGCTACCTCCACCGTCTCCCCGGCACCTTCCCTAGGCACGGAGACTGGTTCCTTTGTAGTCACCCTGTCTCAAGACAGCGGAGCCCTGGGGCCTGAGGTCACCCCCATTGGGGGTCCCCCTCTTCCTGGAGGTCCCTTTGAAGAGTCTTCGGTGGAACCCCCAAGAAAGAAACAGTGCAAGAGGAAGCACATCGACTCCCCTGACGAGTCTCTCACCTCGGACATCGATCTTGATGATGCGGAAGGGTCCCCCAAGTCGTCCTCGGATGATGTCTCCTTTGCGGACATCCTGGAAGTCCTCAAACAGCGAGGCGGCTGGCAGACCAAACCCCCTTCCTCTGATGAGTCGGTGTTCCTCAAGGCCTTTGGGGCTCAGCCCTCCGCCTCCTGGGTGTCTCTGCCCTTCGATGAGCTCCTAGATTTGATCTCTCGAAGGGCGTGGGAACATACAGATTCTGTGGAACCGGTGCCTGCTCGCCCTAACAAATTTTTGTCAGCGCCCCCGGAAAAGGAATTTCTCACCAAGGGTGTGGCTGTAGATGCTCTGGTGGTGGCATCTGCTACCCAGCAAGATGTAGCGGAGGCTTCGACGTCCGTCCATCCTCCTAATAAGGAGTCTAGGAGCATGGACCGGTACGGGAAGCGCACCCTTACTTCAGCGGCCTTTACTTTAAGGTCTCTGAACTATCTGACGCACTTCACTAGACTTCAGAGGGACCTGATCAAGGAACTTTCAGATACCCTCTCTGGTAACCTACCTCAGCAGTTGGCCCAGACGGTTAGCTCTCAGTTGGCTACTCTATCATCGATTTTGAACTCGTCCATGAGGCTCATTTCATATGCAGCCAAGGGGGCGAGTAGAGCGGCGGGTACGGGTGTTGCTCTACGGAGACAAGCCTGGCTCCGCCTGTGTCATTTTGCGGAGGCCTTCAAGTCTTCCTTTGCCGACGCTCCCTTTGATGTGTCCTCTTTGTTTGGACCCAAGGTAAAGGACACCTTGACCCGCTGTGAACAAGGGGGTAAGACTTTGACTGCCGTAGGGGCACGGTTTTCCTCTCCCTTTCGGCCTTATCCCAAGGCTAAAAGAGGAGGGAAAATGTGGTTCCATAAATCTCAGAAGAATTACCCCTCACAGCAGGATGATCCCCCTTCTAGAGGCAGAGGAGGGGGAAATTTTTCAGGAAGACACCGTCCCAGAGGCGGCAGAGGCCCCCGCAACACTGGAGACCGCAAGTCCTTTCGTGGCTCTTCAACCTTTCAGCATCCCTGAAAGATTGCCCGACTGTGCAGCTCCGGAGCCAGTCGGGGGTCGTTTTTCAAGGCACATAAAGGTCTGTGAGAGTATCACTCAGGACCGATGGGTGCTCCGAATCATCGCCGGAGGTTACGTCATCCCCTTTTCGCACCCCCCCCCCTGCTAACCAGGAAAATCCCGGACCCGCCACCCAGTCAACGGGATATTGCAGCCATCGAAATTTCAAAGCTGCTTCAAAAAGGAGTCATCCAACCGGTCCCCGTAGACCAGACCGGATTAGGGACGTACTCAAAATTCTTTTTGGTGCCAAAAAAGACTGGGGACTTTAGGCCCATTTTGCATCTCAGCAACCTAAATCGATCAGTCAAGAAGTCCAAGTTCCGGATGGTCACCTTACAATCCATTCTCCCGCTTCTGGAGAAAGGTGTTTGGATGTGCTCCATACATCTCAAGGATGCCTATTATCACATTCTCGTAGATCAGGCATCCAGGAGACATCTGCGCTTCAGCCTGGGAGACAGTCATTTCCAGTTCTGCGCATTGCCCTTTGGTCTCACCACAGCCCCCAGGGTGTTCACCAAATGTTTGGCGGTGGTGACTGCTCACCTGAGGAGTCTAGGATTCCAGGTGTTTCCGTATCTAGACGACTGGCTCCTAACTGCCACCTCCAGACATCTACTATTACAGAATCTAGCAGCCACGATATCTCTAGGCACCTCCCTAGGAATCACCTTCAATTGGGCAAAGTCTGTGTTGCTGCCATCTCAGCATATACGGTTTATCGAGGTAGAGATAGACGCAAAGCAAATGCGGGTCTATCTTCCTACAGAGAGAATAGAAACATTACAATCTCAAGTCCGAGCGTTGCTCCTCAAACGCCGAGCCTCAGCAAGGATGGTACTACAACTGCTGGGTTCCATGTCGGCTACCGTTCTCCTGGTGCCCTTAGCAAGATTGCACATGAGGATTCTCCAGTGGCTCTCAGTCACCACATTATAATCACGGAGACGTGCAAACAGGACCTCCGTTGGTGGCTTCTCTCCTCCAACCTGGATCAGGGGCGACCCTTCGTTCCTCCTCCTCCAGTGGACTGGACTGGAATTTGACTAAGAAGATGTATAATAGTAAATGGAAGAGATTCGCCATTTGGGCCCAACTCCGGGGATTAGATCCCATTACTGCCCCAGTGGCGGACGTTTTGAAATTCTTAGCTTCCTTATTCAATCAAGGTTCTTCGGTCTCCACCATTAAGGTTCAATTAGCAGCTATTTCTAATTTTCATGAAAGTATAGACCCACCTTTGATGAGCAATAAGTTGTGTAAAGCCTTTATGAAAGGTGCTGGGCTGCTGTGTCCTCCAGTTTCTCATCCTGCTCCACCATGGGATCTCAATTTCGTATTAGGTGCCTTGACCTCTTCCCCCTTCGAACCGGCAGCAACTTCTGACTTGAAATTTCTTTCCTGGAAGACTGCTTTTTTGGTGGCTATTACATCAGCCAGAAGAGTTTCGGAACTTCAAGCCCTATGTGTCAAACCGCCGTACTTGGTTTTTCATAAGGATAGAGTATCCCTTAGGCTTAATCCATTTTTTGTTCCCAAAGTTTGTTCTAGTTTCTGTCTTCAACAGTCTTTGGAACTTCCAGTTTTCTTCCCCAATTACTCAGACAGAGCAGAATATATCTTCCACTCATTGGATGTCCACAGACAATTGCGTTTCTACTTAGGACGCACCAAACACGGAAAACAGATCAGTTGTTTGTGTCCTTTTCAGACAATAAATTGGGCAAAGCCGTCACGAAGGTCACTATTGCCAAGTGGATCAGAGACTGTATCAGTCATATTTATTTTCTTTCTAATAGAGAGCTTACAACCACTGTGAAAGCTCATTCTACTAGGGCTATGGCTACTTCGGCAGCTTTTCATTCTAAGCTTGCCATTAGTGACATTTGTGCTGCGGCTACGTGGTCTTCTCCTCACACCTTTATTTCTCATTACAAATTGGATGTGGCATCTCGGGGGCGAGCTTCCTTCGGTTCCACAGTTCTCAGGAGTGTTTTCCAGTGAGCCACCCAGGAATCAGGTGCTAGGGACGCTGTCCCATCAGTACAGAATGTAGGCGAGATAGGATCACATAACATCTTTTAGTTATGTACTTACCATAACTTTAGATGTTTGGGATCCATCTCGCCTACATTCCTAATACCCACCCTCCTTCCCCCTGCCTTGGAGACCAGAAGAGACCGGACGGTTCAAGTTCGACCGTTTCATCTTGAAACATCTGGCAATGTTATATCAGCAGTGCATGTGTGCGGACAAACAAGATCTGGGGAATTGGCGGTGGTGCATCCTGGGATATAGAATAGCTCAGCCAATTAGAGACTTGGCTTTATAGTATAGCGTGCCGAGTCGGAGCCGAGGATCGGCTCCAAACCCATCAGTACAGAATGTAGGCGAGATGGATCCCAAACATCTAAAGTTATGGTAAGTACATAACTAAAAGTTCACAGTCTTGACACTGTTTGCTGTATGTGTAGTCTTTCCAGAAACCTGACAGACTTCTTCATAATCATACTAATTTTAAATATTTAAATGGCAGATTCCCACTATATCATCTGTGGGACTCAACCTTATGAAATGTTGCATTGTCATTGTACCATTCTGTCATGAAAGTCAATTTCACACGCTAGCAAAAACCTCCATGATGATTAAAGCATTTAACAGCTTAGTAAATATTGTTTCTTAATTAAGCTCTCATACCTAGTTAAGCAACATCGCATTCTGTAACTGCCCGCGTGTGGACCTTGGTGAGCTTCAGGACTAAAAGTTACCCAAGAAATCCTGAAGCAGTCGGGGACTTTTAAACTGCAAGCTGTACCCCACTGTGTTTCTGATGGAGAATAGCAACTGTAGTGCATTCAGTGGCTGTCCTCATTAGAACATTCCTTTAAACTTTTCTTCTGATGCTTTGGCATCTAGACATCTTATTAACTAGGGGGAGGTGTCTGCTTTGTTTAGCCTTTCTATTATCAGAGTAGTGTCTGTTGTTATGGAGCTAGAGTTAGAAAAAAAGGCAGATGGAATGTACTGAAAGTGTACAGCTTCATAACTGATTTGATCAGAAGGCAGTTGTTTAAATGGGGAAGTGTAGGTTTGATAAACAACACATGTAAACTATGGTACTGTGATAGCATGCCACCACAGATATCACAGTACCATGGATAGCATGCCACCACAGATACCACGGATATCCATGGTACTGTGATGTCTGTGGTATCTGTGGTGGAGTGCTATCCACGGTACTGCAATGTCCGTGGTATCTTTGGTGGCGTGCTATCCATAGTACTGTGATATCCGTGGTATCTGTGGTGGCGTGCTATCCATGGTACTGTGATACCAGTGGTACTGTGATAGAGGGAATGTCTAATACTCCTGCTGAGCCTACATAGAGAACTCTCATGCTTCTCAGGGCATGTCTAATATCTCTTGAGTTGTCTTGAAGGCTGCTGGGGAAGAATACTCTGTAAGTGCTGCTTAGGAAAGGTAGGAATGGCAGCTAAACACCTTTTATAATGTAAGACATCAATAACCCAACTTGCTATTGGGAAGGGGGTAGTGCACATTAGTGTACAATGTTTAAGCAAACAGTCACTAGGTACAGTGCTGGTGGTGGTAGCAAAGTCATTTACAGCAGACTCCCTCTTATCCTGTCTCGCTGGGACCGGACTGGACCTTAGGCGGGATAAACAAATGGCTGGCTAATCAGAAAAAGCATGCAAGCTAGAATTTATAGGTTATAAAGTAGCTAGAGTAGAAGGATTTGTGTTGGTATGCATTTTTCTAAAGAATATGAAGTTTAAAACTTTTTAATGATTGTCATTATTTAGCCTGGAGGAGGCAGAACTGCTGTTCTTTTCTGTTGCCTTTTGCTAAGGCTATGGCAGAAAATTGATGAACAGATAACAGGGAGTCTACTGTAGCATAAAATTACTGCAGTTATTTTTAGACAAAATTAATTCTAGATGAAAGTATGCATTGAGGTAAAGCTGTATATCTGGAATTTAAGAGACCGTCACAGTGATACATAGGTTCGTAGGTTAATACTAGGCTAAATGCCCTTATGGGCAATTATTTTAAGCCTATCTAATTGCATATTTGAGAATCAAACCCTGCACCTTGTGTTTGCAAGGTAACCATTATACTAACCCCCAACGAAACTACAAGGAAGAAGGCCATATGGTTTATTAAAACATATTTTCTTAAGCAGGTATATTAGACCTTTTCATGTACTACACCATATTTCATTTCTGTTTAGCAGGATTTGTTTTTCTTCATTTTGATTTTACTGGTTATATGTATATGTATGTCATCTGTATGCGCACACACAGCTGTGTCTGTAACTAGCAGCCTAATGTCGGATCAGTTATTTCTATCAGCTGTGGCAACACCTGTAGATCTACAACAACTCCTTGAAGCATCTGAGCTCATATCGCAGTCTTGAGAACCGACACACACTCCATCTTGTCAAGTTACAAGCCAATTAAACAATATTAAAACAAAAGTTAGAAAAACATTTTTTCATGCCCCAATCCCTTAATTTATAATTCTCACTCCAAAGTCATTGAAGCTGAGGTAAAGGGCACTGGCAGGCAATGAAACAATTCGGGGAAGTAAGATGTCGCTGCTGTGTAACGTGAGCAGCAGTGCATGATCAACGATCTGTTATCCCCAGCAACTGTGATATTAATTAATCTTCCCTGGTGTTCTTATCTCAAAGCAAGACTTGGTGAAATTGTTATAACTGAAGCTACCTTTGGAAACAAAACTAGAAAAAAGCTAGAATGAGAAGAATGTCATACCTTTTCTATGATGCAGTGTGTCTTCCTTTCTTTCTACACTCCCCAAGTTTATTTATTAGCATTTGTTTACCTGGAAAGTGCAACTGAGCATTAAGACCTTTTTCATCGGAAGCCTGAGGAGAAAATTTTCCAAGTAGATTGTACCTCCGTATTTACAAACCAGTTAGGCACAAGCTTGGTTACATGAAAGGCAACTACATATGCACAATAAAAGTTACACAGCACTATTTGGTTATATTTACCAAAACACACATCAAAATCCTCAGAAGTGTCAGAATTCTTCCTTTATTTACTTTCACCTTCCTTGTTAAGTTCACAGCTTGAAAAGGGCACAGAAAAACAACTATCTGCATGTCACACCTTCTCTGGTGCAGTATTGACACAGCTTTGCTGTTACTTTTGTCTAACTTCCTTGTATGCTTTTTACAAATATAATGCTGAATGAAGCCATTAGCTAGGGTGAGGTGAAGGGCCTGTTCAAAATCTCGGGGGCATGATCAGATGTACTACAGTGGAGTGTCTTTGTGTCTGTGTACGTCAGTCATAGCGATCTGTTACAGCAAGTCTGATATAAGTTGTTTGGTAGAAACAACTAGAAGCAGTCTAAAGTTGGCATTATTAATGTTTATAAAAAATGTAGTCATTTGTGCATTTAATTGTACGCTTGTACTTGTTGAGCTAGATTATCAGCTGCACTGTTAAGGTCCCGCAACAAGAGTCGTGGTTTTGTACTTCTGTTGAGATTTTTTTTATCTGTTTAAATCTTGAAGTACATTTTCTGCTTGCATAATTATGTACCAGCCCATTCTAAGGGTATAAGGTTAGTAAGATGACTTTCATTTTGAGTGTAGTAAATTGTATTTATTTATTTTTCATTTCTACTTTTCCTTTGTTGACCGGGTTAGTCCCGTTAGTCTAGTGGCCTCTTTTTAGAGGAGACCCAAAGTGGTATTTCTACTAGGGGAAATTTGCCCAGGGCATTGGAGAACTTCCCCTACTTGTGTCATCTTTACATCAACCTGAGCTAACACCAATTTAAGCAGATGGGATCTGGGTTTAATATGTCATCCACAGAACAACCAACGCAGGAATACTGAACCCCCTTAATGTTACAGTGACTGCAGTGTCAGCCATCCAACTGCCTGGAGTGGTAATAGAACCCACAGCAGTCTGTTCTTCCAACACCAAAGACAGGTGTGCTACGTGTTGGACCACTGACATTACTGTACAAGTACTTCACATAATGGAGTACTGATGTAAAACTACAGTGCATGACTTGTTTACCAAGTTGTATTTGCAGATGTTTAAGTGCTTTAAACAGATGACTGTTGGTCACAGTTAAACACACTGACAAAGTTGTCAAGGTAGTAATACCCTGAACAGTTTGTTTCACTACTGCCAGTGACTTCAAAGTGGGAAAGGGGGGTTGAGTAGCAAGCAACTGAATGAACAGGGTTACCTGTAATGGGAGTGGGTCTGCGTTGTTTTGTATATGCTCATACATTGCATTCTTTGGATTCTGTGCCAAAGCTTGTCTGACAAAGAGAAGACATCCTAGATATATGAGTTGGTCTAAGTTTCATTGTAATACCATGAAACCCATCATCCTGATTTTATGAGCTGCTTAATGTGAACACAGCTCTCTGCGATCTTGAGTTTCATGCAGCAACATGTGAAAACTGAAGAAAAAGGGCTACCCCCATGCATCCCCTTAGTTTATTATTCTCTTCGAGATCACTCTGAATCTGAGAAGGGCTCTGTGTCACACGTATGCATCAGAATTTGTTGGAGCCAAACTAAGGCCATAGTTAAGCACAGACTTTGGCAAGTTCATGGCACCCATACTGAAAATTACTTAGTGCTACGATTATTGAAAAAAACGTGATGTTGCTGGAGTAGTTAGGTGACAGAAAAAAGTTCCTTTACTAGTTAAAGTCCTATGTGCATATAATGACAAAAATTCATGAATCTTGGGGACTGATATTAAAACTCAAGTGATTTGTGCCAAACCAGCTACATAAGCCAATGTTAGAGGGATTATGAGACACAACTGGGAATTAAGTACAGAGAAAGGTCATATGACATAATGTCTTGTGTAGAAATGTCCAAAGACATTAAATTGATGATAAAATGACAAGTCTGTAACATGGACAGCAAAAGCAACTCCAAAGATGCAATTGTACATAACAAAAATTCCAGCCAGACCACAGAACAAGGTTTGTGTACACACAGCATACAGTCAGTTGCCTGCAAAGTGCAGCCTGTTAACCGTATTCATATAGTGGTTTACCTATGCAGCCTGTTAACCGTATTCATATAGTGGTTTACGTATAATTCAGAATTTGCTGTGCATCATCAAAATGTATTTGGCCAACAATGTATAACTAAGGTGTAACTACGCCAATTATTACATACTGTTTGGTAATAATTCATCATAGTTCATTATGAGATCAGAATACATTTTGCAAATAATGTTGCTTGGCAGACAAATTTGTTCTCCTCCCTTTCATATACATCACACAGTATTGGATTTCCCCATTGATAATAACTGCTGTTTAGCTCTGTGCCGGAGGTGACACACCTGCATTTCATAATGTTGTTGTAAAATCTCATTGCAGGCTTGTCACACAGTACTTGTGGCATATACACAGTGGAGTAATAGATGCAGTAAAGCTGGCATTGTTCTGAGAAATCAGCACAGTTTCTTATGCAGGCAGCGACAGGTGATTCAGTAACACAGATTTAGGCTAGCCAAGTGGACCACTTACCTTACTTAATTTTGTACACCAGTCATACTAATTGATATCCACAATAGCATATACTGCAAATTAGCAGCAGACTAGCATATACTGCAAATTAGCAGCAGACAGGCACTGGAATACTTTGCATAACATTTTGTCTTTTATGGTATTTGACATGATCCCCTGTAGTGAAACCACCAGCAACAAAACGTAACCTGAAATATATATTCACAGAAGAATATGCTTTCATTCTATTTGGACAGTAGCCAGTCTTTTTCTATTCGCTCTTAAGACAAGGGTAACAGCTGACCTGATTCAAAGCTGTCTGAAGTGCAACTTTTCTAAAACCCTCTTCCCCTAAAAATACCAGCACCACTGCAGTGCAAGCCAGCATAAAATTGTAGCTATTCTGTTACTCTTGCAGCAAGTGTAATTTATTAATAAAATTAAATTCTTAGTCTCTGAATTTGTCTTGTCTAGCTATAATTTTCCAAAAACCCAGACCAGCTCCACATAAGTTGATCACTCAACGCTGCACTGCACCAATCATTTGGACTCGTCTCCCTTTACTTCCCTAACATGGCACCAGGTACACATGCTTCAGGTGTGCCACCTGACATGTTGCTGTTTCTAACAGCTCAGCCACCCCCCATACAAGTATGATTAAACCCACTCTTTAAACGGGAAGAGATGATACAAGACATCATTTCCTTATTCACAGCTGGGGAGTAAACCTTTAACTTGGTTTACTTTGACTCAGGACTGCACGACTGCAGAGTTCTATCTCAAATGTTCATTGTGTTTCACTGTTATTTCATGGGAAGCAAATACCTCATAAGGATTTTTGCTTTTGTCGCCCATTTGTCTAGAACCGATGATGAAACGACTCGACATGCGAGGAGAGCCATCCAGGCCTTTTAAATATTTATTGCAGGGACCTTCGGGGAAACTTTGCATGATGAACGATTTTCACTGGGAAGACAGGGGTAGGTCAGAATCTAAGAGAAAAAGACTGAGGGATTTCTAACTTAACCCTTTCTCCTTTCCTCCTGCCCTTGTTAAGCGATGATAGATATTACAGGGTTTCCCCCACCACCAGTTTTATACAAGACCCTTCTGCTGACCCTGAAACCATTCAAAAGCTCTTACATTTCTGCCTGTGCAGATGATAAGGCCACTGAAACAGTTGGGAAGCATGGTTTACACTGTGCAAAGGAAAAAACTCAATGATCCCTCTGTTGGGCTACAGGAACATCAAAATTGACTCAAAATAACCAAGACAAGTTGGTTTTGGATGTGGTTTTAAGAGGTTACAATGTAGCTTGCTACTCAAGGGAAATTCAATTTACCCCTTATCTGACATTGTCTAATTCAGGCAGATAGCAAGGATGTCTTACTCAGCAATCTAGAATTTGTACAACACTCCCTCTCCAAGTTGGGATTCTCTGTAAACATAAACCCTTCCGCCTGCCTCCTGCCACTCAGATTCTAACCCGACCTGATTATGTTTGGGGAGCCCATTTTAGGCAACTATCTGCAGGCCTTGGACAAAAGGATCAGAAGCACCTGCATATCAATTTAAAGGAAACCGCCTCTTCCACGGGTCCACGGTTGAAGATAAAACAGACAAAGCCCAAGATGATAATCTTGCTGGCTCCAAATTAGCCTCGCAGTTTTTTGTATCAACTCCTAAAAACCCTGTCTGGAGCCCTTGAATCCAGGGCCTTTTTCTTCTTTCCTACCCAAGCAGGTTTCTGACATCAAGTTTTTTATCTTGAAGACAGCTATCTTGTTAGCCCTAACCTCTGCCAAGAGTTTTTTGAGTTAAAGCCTCCTTGGCTGTGGGAACCTATATTATTTTTTTTCAAAGACAGGGTATTTTGGAGGACTAATCCTACCTTCATGCCCTGGCTATTGGTCAAAGTGGCTTTAAATCAAACTATCCACTTGCCAACCTTTTTCACTCATCTCCTTCCTCCCACCACACAACTATGTTTTTACCTGGACAGAACCAAGGACATCCAGAAAATCAGAACAATTGTTGTTTCTTATGCTTCAAGTTCCTGAAGTAAAGTAAGAAAAGAAAGAAAGCAGAAGGAAGGCCCTGGACGACAGGACTACCCATTTGTTCTTATTTTGTTGTGTAGTTCCTTTTTCACCACTTTTCCTTTTTTCACCATTCTTTATGTATGTGTTCGCTTGCCTTTTTGCACATACAACTGAAATATATGGAATTTTTTCACATTTTAATTAAAAATGTAAATATAACCCCACAAAAGTGGGGCTGCAGCCCAGCAGCCAGTGGTACAAGTTGTCTTTACTGCTACCAGCAGTGAGAGCCTTGTTAAATTAGAGTTCACAAAAAGAAAGTTAAAATGCTCATATTGAATGGCAATAAATAAATAAATGACTACCATATTGTTCTAATGCCAAAACACTAGAATAATGGGAGAAAAGAGACAATATAACTGAATAGCCTGTCCTGTTGCATTTCCTGACATTCTAGTTGAACACTCCATCCCTACCTTTTTCCTCCTTTGTCATGCTCTCTTGAATACACTGGTATTGCACTACAGCTTTCAGGAGATTTTGTACTGTACAGATTCTTTGTTTGGGTCTAATAATGACTCATAAGAAGGACCCTGTTAATGACAAAATCGGCAGCCTAAGAGCCTAGCTGTGCTAGCCTGCATGTATCGCATAGCTTCTTATGCTGTGTTGCAAGAGTAGGCAGGACAGTTTGACATGTCCTTGAACTACGTGAGCATGTGCTATATCTTAGTGCAACAGTGCAGAGGTGCCAATTGCAGCCAGCATTATGCTGCAAGTACCCTTACTCTGAATTAAATTTAAAGTATTTTTATAGATTTTTTTAAACTAAATTTTAATGACTAATCTTGTACGTGATAAAGTAAGCCGAGATGTAAAAGAGAAGCAGCTTCCATAACAATGACAGTAATTTCTAGCCTGGCACGGTGGCACAGGCAAATGGAGCTGTAACTAGAACCCGGGTGACTAGAGTTTGATTAGTCAGCCTGGCACTAGAGAAACCAAACAAAGAAGGGGAGGAGTGAAGGAGTGTTGGCCCCTTGCACACACACAGTGACTCACTGGGGGGGCAGTTTCCCTAGTGGAGACTGGTTAAGCCAACACTCGTTCCCACAGTGGAGGGGAGCCACCACTATGCCCAAAATGGAGGGGCAGGACTGTTTGGAAGAAAAACTCCTTGTTGAAGTGAGGAGATAGCCACTATGGACAGTCAGTTATGCATGCCCCTTGCTGGGTGCAGGCTGTTAGGGCAAGAAAACTAATCAGAAAACCTTGAATCATTCCTGATTCAGATAACGGCCCCTTTCAGTTGAGCCTCACCCTGGCAATGGGAAGTGACTGGACCAATTGACCAAGGTGAGAGCTGATGATCAGCAGACAGCAGGAGGCAGAGTGGTGAAAAAAAATCACTGCTACCTTTTCCACTCTCCCTAAACATAAAAAAAATCCTTTTCATTCCTCCAAAAAAGAAAAAAAAATACATATAAATCATTAGCACTCTTCAAGAAAAATCTTGATGATTGGATGGGAAATGGGAAATTCACCCCGGGGATCACTTCTGTGGCTCTGCTCGACAGGGGCACAGGAAAATAATTTTCTTGGGTGGCGAAAGCCAGGGTACATCTTTTGACTAGGCTTGTATGGGCCCTAGGGCCGATAGCCTAGTACCTACCTATGAACCTATAATAGTAGATAGTGTAATAAGCAACCCATGTAACAAGGGGTGGGATGTTGGCACAATGGTTAAGGTGATTACCTTACAGACACAAGGTGCAGGATTTGATTCTCACATGGGGTAATTGGCTAGGCTTAAAATGGCCCATGAGGGCAGTTGGCCTAGTACTAATCTATGAACCTATAATAGTTAGCAGGAAGTTATACTGTAAGAAAGTATACATGAATAGTTATGACCTTTTGAGCTTCGCTGTTGATGTCCAAATTATTCATGCATAAATTCTGAAGTTTAATATACCAAATATTCTTCTAGTAGCTGTTGTCCACTATATAAATGGATGTGAAAAACAGAATCTATTTTCCTTGGGGAAAACGATTCACTTCCAAAATCAGCTTGAGATTGTGTTGTAAGACACTTCTGCCGGAAGCATCTGTCCCACAGAACTGGATTTAACCACCATGCTTCTGTAAAAGGTTATTAAGTTGACCTGTTCATGAGAAGTAATTTACTAATGGTTGATGTACAGGAGTGGCTGTTGGGTGTCTAAACTAGCTGAATGATACCTGATCAGAAGCAGATATGGAAGTAGTTGAAGCCATTCTATAGACTGGATGGTTTGGTGGCAAGTAAGAATGTTAAGAATGTGACTTGAAGTTAAAACTTACCCAGACTGAAATTGCATTCCTCTCTGTACGTCTTAGATATGTATGTTTACGCTGTAAGGATTAATCAGAGACAGAAAAATATCAGGGTTGCAGAGTGCAGAGGTTCATATTTGCTACTTCATACCCCTTGGTTCCCAGTTTGGGTGCCATTTGCATGTAATCTACGTGTCTTCCCTTTGTCTAATTAGCTTTTTGCAAGGTGCTGCAGTTTCTTCCCACATCTCAAAGATGTGCCATTAGGTGTATGTGTGTGTGTGTGTGTGTGTGTGTGTGTGTGTGTGTGTGTGTGTGTGTGTGTGTGTGTGTGCACACTACAAAGGTCTGACATCCTCACCAAGAGTGGTTCGTTTCCTTATGCTGGCTGCCTGTATGGATATGTTCTGGCTCCCCAGTCACCGAGATCAGGACCGTGAGTAAACAAATGAACGGATGACAAATGTGTGACCTTAGGAATTCTTGTGAAGTGTTTTCAGCATTGCTGAGGGAGACAGAAGTGAAATACCATCTTGATGATAAGTAGTATTAGATTTACTTTCTTAAGTAAAATAGTGAGCTGCAGTGTTTTCCAGCAATACATTTGCTAGCAGTGTGTATTAGTGTTGCACTTTTCATACATTTTTCACAGTTTGCTTTTGATGTGTTGCTGTTTTCCTGCATCACCTTGTTTGATCACTCCACCCACTTCAGAGATGAGAACCGTTGTCTTAAACATCATCATACATTTTAAGGAATCCGATTGCCAGCTATGCCAACCTCCCAAAAATATTTTTAGAATTACCCTTTAGACCGAATGCATTGTATGGTATTACTGGTTTGGGTCTATTCTCATGTTGCCCATTGTTTAAATGTTTTAAAATGTGCTGAGCTACCTACATCAGCCTGTTAGTATAAGGATGGCTTGCAGAATGTAAGCAAACTCTATACACACTTCACAATCGCAAGGAATCGTTACAAAGTGGAACAACTTAATCTACTGCTGCAGAAATACCACAACCTGTGCTCGCTCACCTGACCTTTTTGTACTTTCTAAAAGTCCTTTGGAGAGATTATGTTTCGCACCTGTTAGTAAGACCTGTTTGAGGAAACTAGGTCAGGTAACAGGAAGCAAAATGTAATTTGTGTGTGTGTGTGTGTGTGTGTGTGTGTGTGTGTGTGTGTGTGTGTGTGTGTGTGTGTGTGTGTACGCACGCAGTACAGCTTAAATATTGAAAACCAAGACTTGCAGGTCTCTCGCATGATTATAACCACAACAGACAGCATGGAATAAATTTCTTTGTACTGAACATATTTAAAGACTGCTATTCCTAGAGTGAGAAATTAAATTTACAGGTGCTGTACCGTGACGTAGTATAGTAGTGGAATCCTTCATATTTTCAGCAGATGGTCATACATAAACCAAAATGCAGTTTTCATCTTTACAGAGGGGATTGCCATGTGTTTGTGTTGCAGTTTTATAGATGTTCCTTGTAATTGCTTTTATTATAAGTGCGGAATCCACTCCTCCCAAGCTATAAATTTGCCCAAGACATCACAGATTGTAAAAGATCCTTTGTAAGTAACAGCATCCTCATAATTGTACCAAACTTTGTTTTATAATTTGCAGTCATGCCATGGTTTCAGTCTACCTTGACTGATCACACCACTTTTTCATTGTTGTATAACCACATTCTACCTAATTAACCCTTTCTGCACTTGCTTTTAGTCCTTTTTAATTTAATTACATTTTTTCAAACTGTGTGTGGACTAATATTGCTACATATTCAAGTGTGCCAGCTTGCACTGCATGGGAATTGTATTTACTACTGCTTTTGCTACTTTTCTGGAAAAAAATAATTTTATCTGCTTTTACTGTACATGTGTTTCTTCCTACTTTATTTTGCTTTTGTGTCATCTTAAAAGTACTCAATTGTATTTATTACTGCTTGGTGTAACTCATTCTAAGCCTTTTAGTTTCAACACTTGGGCTTCAGACCAGTTGTTTTACATTGAGAGGGTTTGTGGTCTGCACTGTAGTGGCAGAACAGGTAGCTTACATCCTTCTAAGTTGGGAACTGCTGATTGAGGGCTCAGTGTCTGTTATTCTAAAAGTGTATTAATTCTGGTTTAAGCCCTTGGGCTTTCAGGCCAGTTATTTTACATTAAGAGGGTTCGTGGTCTGCACTCTTGTGGGAGGAGAGGCTGGACTCTGCCCTTCTGAGCTGGGAATTTCTGATTAAAGGCTTATAGTGCATGCATATCTGAACTGCTTCTTACTGAAATTGGTACACCTTGTTTGCTGTAGCATAGACTAGATCCAGGCCTGCTGAATCTAGCTTTGTTTGTATAACTTGAGCACTAATCCAGGCATTCTTTAAAGTATTCAATTGTATTTATTACTGCTTGGTAGTAACTTGATTAAAGTGTAGCTATCATTCTAAGTCTTTTGGATTAAGCACTTGGGCTTCAGACCAGTTGTTTTACATTAGGAAGGTTTGTGGCATGCACTGTGGTGGCAGGACAGGTAGCTTTCATCCTTCTAAGTTGGGAACTGCTGATTGAGAGCTCAGTGTCTGTTATTCTTAAAGTGTATTAGTTCTGGTTTATGCACTTGGGCTTCAGGCCAGTTATTTTACATTAAGAAGGTTCGTGGTCTGCACTCTTGTGGGAGGAGAGGCTTGACTCTGCCCTTCTGAGCTGGGAATTTCTGGTTAAAGGTTTATAGTGCCTGCATATTTGAACTGTTTCTTACTGAAATTGGTACACCTTGTTTGCTGTAGCATAGACTAGATCCAGGCCTGCTGAATCTAGCTTTGTTTGTATGCTTGTTGTTTGTTTGCTTGTTATTTCCCTGGAACGCTAATTCCACCTAAAACGCGGCTTCTCAGCGCTTCTGTGGATCCCTAGTGATATCTGCATTGCTTACTGTACTTATTTCCTTGTTTCACTTGAAAGAATTTTACTGTTTGTCGTTTTTGCATTTAAGTTACCTGTAACACACTGCAATTAAGTTACCTGGCACTTGCTCACTAAAGCAATTATATAAGTCAGCACTAAAGATTAAAAGCACTACACCCTCACTCCCCATTGGCCCTTCTTTTCAATTATAAAGGAATTCCCAATATTATTCTAGCATGTCCAAAGGTCAGTTGTCAATCTCCTCTCCGGTCCAGCTGGTGAACCTGGGAATCTTGAGGCAATGTTACAACTGCCTCATGTACACAGACAACCCTCTCCTCCTCCCAACAAATTCCAACACATGTGAGAGATGCAACCATATAGCCAAACTGGAGGCTAAGCTCTCTCAACTCAGTACTGGCATAACCAGTCAGGAGGAGAAGGAAACCACACTCACTACAATTCCAGTCTCACATAGACCTACCATGACAGCAAACCAAACACATAATCACACAAAAACATACTCGGAGGCTCTAACTAAAGATCTGCCTTAAGCAGCAGAGACCTCCAAAGCAGACACCCAAGCAACCACTACAAAACACGTGCAACACATACCTCACAAAGCCAGTGTGCCGAACAGTCACAGCCCTTAAGGCTAAACAACACACCTCATACACTTGTAATAGGTGACTCTATCGTCAGGCACACTGACGCCCTGCTCACCAGGCTGAACAAGGAGAAGGTCACGGTGAGCAGCCTGTCGAGCGCTAGGATCCGCCACATAACACAAGCACTCAGGTCACTCCAAGGCAAGTACAAATATGACTCAGTCATTGTCCATGCTGGTGTGAATGACCTGAGACATACCTCCCTGGACTACATGAAAAGAGACATAGAGGAGCTCTCTGAGCATGTAGCCCAGGCCAGTATGACCCTGACCTTGAGTAGCATCTTACCCTCACCAAGAATGATGCCACAATATGAAGACAAGATGATCAATTTCAACAATTGGCTTAAGTACTGGTGTCATTCAAAGGGGATCCAATGCCTGTCAGCCTGGGATGATATGCTCGACAAGCCACGATGCTTCGCTAGGGATGGCTTGCACCTGTCATCCCTGGGCTTTCAGATATTGGCAAAGACTCTTGCTACCCCATAGTGCCTTTTTTAGGCAAGGCTCAAAAGACAAACCCACCTCCATAGGTATCACAAGGGATAAGAAACTAAGAGTAATGCTACTCAACACCAGAAGTCTAAACCTCAAGATGCACGCACTGAAAACTCTCCTTAGCATGGAGAACATCGATATCTGTGCAGTAACAGAAACCTCGTTCAAGGCTCCGAGAGCACCCCAGCACTACCAGGTTATACCTCATACCATGCTTTTCGCCCCAAAACTTGGACCGAACCACAAAAGGAGGGGAGTATTGATATTCATCAAAGATACCCACACCTCCAGGTTGGTGGCAAAGCACGAAGCATCAGAGACTATCCATGTGCAACTAACAGTGGGTAAAACTGCCTTCCAGTTTATAGTCTGCTACAGACCACCCTCCCAAACCCAGGAACCCCACTCGGCCTTCCTGAGAACACTGGAAAATATGAAGGTCTCTCCAAACACCATTATATTGGGCGACTTCAACTACCCAAACATAGACTGGGAGCATTACTCTATCTCTAACACCCTAGCCCAAAGGTTCGTAGAATTCATAAACTCAAATGCTATGGAACAATTTGTTACCACTCCCACAAGAGGGGAAAAGATACTGGACCTGATCATCACCAACATGGGGACTGTATGCTCCAGACCAGAAGTGTATCCCTCACTGGTAAGATCAGACCATAAACTGATCTCACTGGATATTCACATCCCGACCCCACCCCCTGCCCAGAAAACCACAGTGAAAAACTTCTCTAAAGCAAATTTCACATTCCTCAAAACCGAGGTGGAATCCTTCAAAGCCCCGGGCCTGTGGAAAATACGGCCCAGACCACAGAATCCTTTATAAATGCATTCTATGAACACCTTCAGGAATGCATGGGTCATGCAATCCCAAATAAAACCAAGACCCAATCCTCCAAAGGCAGACGTCCTGTCTGGTGGACCCCAGCCATAAACAAACTATACAATAGAAGGAGGAAGCTACTACATGATAGAGCAAAATCCCAAAAAGGGAAGGCATCTCTGATCAGTATTAGCAAAAAACTAAGGGCACTCATAAAATCGTCTAAGGCCAGCTTCGAGAGAAAAATTGCACAGGACACTAAGGATAATCACAAGGCTTTCATTAGTTATGTTACTAAACCTGGGTGGGAATTCCCAGATATGCTCAGAATTAGTCCAAAATGACAACAAATACACCGAACCCACAGACATTGCCAACATCCTAGCTGACAGGTTCAGTGCAAACCCCCCCCCCCCACCAAAAGGGCAAATATCTATCCCAGCAGAGTGCTGCCCCTCTGACATCTCAGATGCTCAGGTAAGAGCCGCCCTCTCCAAAGCAAAAAACACAGCATCAATGGGACCAGACGGTGTCCCGGGTTGCATCCTACATGAGCTCCAAGAAGAACTAAACCCAAACATAAAACTACTGTTCAATCTCAGCCTTACTACAGGATATGTACCCAAAGAGTGGCGTACAGCAACAGTGGTCCCTCTCCACAAAGGTGGTGCCTCAACGGACCCTGGAAACTATCGCCCCATAAGCCTGACTAGCTTGGTCTGCAAAGCTATGGAAAGGATCATCATGGACCTCATAAATAAAGATATTGGGGACCTACAGTCACTGGATCCTACCCAGTTCGGCTTTGTTAAGGTCAGATGCTGCCTCTTAAACTTGGTCGACTTCTTTGAAACAGTCACCAAGGCCATTGACGAAGGGAAGCTGGTCCACACAGCCTACCTGGACCTTGCAAAAGCCTTTGATAGAATACCCCACTCGGGCATTATAGATAAGCTCACCAGCTTAAATATAAACTCCTATGTCACTAGATGGGTTGCAAACTGGCTCAAGGACAGAACCCACATGGTTAGAATTGCTGGAGCCATGTCAGACTCCAAACCAGTTACAAGTGGCATCCCACAAGTCTCAGTCCTGGGACCTCTCTTGTTCGGCATATATTTCTCAGAGGTACAGGCCAACAAGAAGGACTGTGGCTGACCAAGTTCGCAGATGACTGAAAACTGGGCGCCATAAACGACTCTCCAGCCGACACAAGCATCCTCCAAAAGGGCCTCAATAGAAACAGACAACTGGTGCCAGAGCCATGGCCTCAAGCTAAATGCCAAAAAGTGTATAGTCATCCCCTTTGGCAAAAACAAAGTGCCCACATAGGTGGTAATCCATTAAGTACAGAAGAAGTAATTAGGGACCTGGGGACCCAAGTTGATAGCAATCTCTCATTTGACAACCACGTGGCCAAAGTGGTTAGAAAAACATTTTATATAGCCCACCTAATCATGAAGGGATTCACATCTAGATTAGGGGAGGTCATTGTGCCTCTTTACTCATCCCTCATCAGGCCCATATTCGAGTACAATGCCCCTTTTGGGATGTACCTTACCAGACACCTGCAGCAACTGGAAAGACCCCAAAAGTACCTCACCAAGAGGATCAAAGGGCTCAAACAGATGCCATATGCTGCCCGGTTAAAGAAACTCCAGCTCTACTCAGTGGCATACCGCCTGCTCAGAGGCGACCTGTGCCTGACGATAAAGCCATGTCCAACCCGGAATTAAGGGACATGCTGCACCTCAAAAAAATCCAAATCCCATCGAGCTACACGTTCGAGAGACTTGAACCTCAGCACTGAAATAAACAGGACATGCTGGAGGGACAGATTCATAACCCAGAGGCTCCCTTCACTCTGGAATAAAATCCCAGTTCAGGTTAGGCAGAGTCCCTCATTGACTCTCTTCAAGAAGAATCTTGATGAGTGGATGGGAGATCGTAGGTTTACCCCGGGTATCACTTCTGTGTCACTGTTGGACAGAGGCACATTATACTAACCTCGAAAAAGGGCATAGCAAAATTAATTTAAAATGGGTGGTGAAAGCCAAACATAAATGCCCTAGGGCAGATAGCCTAGTATGAACCTATGAACCTATAACGTCACTTTTTCTGTATTTATATTTTCTAACTACCTTTAGAAATAACGTAGACCATCAACAGCAGTACTGCTTGCTAAGGCAACAGTTCTCTCCATGCTTTGTATTTGCAGGAATTGCTATTGGCCTCTGTTGCTTTGTACTACATTTCATCAAAGAGAAGTTGTTGATTTTGTCAGATACAATGGTATGTATCAGATAACCTGTCTTTTACTATATAAGTAGGAGTTTGTGAGTAACTTTTTTGGTGTTGTGTGGGTGTCTCTGAAGTACAGTATTATAAAATTATTGAATCTGGGTTTCTCTACTGTTAGCAAACATTTTTAGGTAGGCATACACTAGATGTTCCGGAGTTCTGCTGTGGCGACCCCTAACCAGTAAAAGCCGAAAGAAAAACAACATACACTAGATGTTCACAGTATTTCAGGGACACTCTTCAAAACAGTAGACGCTACCAAGTTTACAGTTCTACTGTTGAGAGCACTGTGTCCTGAAATTAACTTTTGTATTTATGATGAAGCTTCTGTAAGGAAAACGGCTATGGTGTTGGTGTATCTTTGGTAACCATCATGAGTATATGAAGCATTTGTACGACCACTTTGCCATGAAGATGGCCCCTGATTATTGTGAATTTATATATTTTTTTCTTTTCCAGTTGGGCAAGTCTTCCAGTCTTCGAGCTAATGTGCAGTAAATGAAGTGTTTACATTTTTGTTGATTTGTTTTCAGTAATTTAGGTTACTTTTGATGACCTTAACTGCCTTTATATCTCTGACATTGTCTACACATGTCGGTCTTTAGCTGTGACCCTGAAGCCCTTGATTAAAATGTATGCCTGTGGTTATGCAGTCTCACCCTCCAACAGGCAAACTTTGTATTATTTGTGTAGGTGAAGGGGATAATATGCTCATTGCATTCTGTGTTTAACTACACCACAAGAAAGTGGCATTGGGATAAGTTCTTAATGAAACTGGTCATTTTGTGTTCGCCAGTGATTTGTGACCAACCAGTTTATTCTAAATAGTTAAATTATACTGCAAATACATCTGCTTTGCTTGTCCCTGCTAAGAGAGCACCCAACAAACTTTTCAGCTGAGGCTTCAACTGTGGAGCAGACAATCTCTTGGAGAGTTTGTTAGATTAAAAGGAAACTGATGTGATTATCCTCAAAATCTACTGTCCAGGTTGTTACTTCTTGTAGACCAGGCACTCTGGTTCCTTCCATCAGGAAATTATGAAAAATTGGCCATATTAATGGCCTGTTTACAAAAATTGAACTTGATATATCTGAAATGCATAATAAGAAGGCTAAAAAGTTATATCTGGATAGGACTGACTACGAGAAGAGTATTGCTTACCCCCGTACTTATCACGGTCTATTTTATGATCTACCTGATAATAGAGGTGCTGATGATGGGAACCTGGGTTTTTAACAACAATGAGGGCAGTTAGTGTGGATGAAGTAAGGGGAGGCCCCTTTAGAAGCACCCCCTTTGAGACACGGTCTCTCAGATTGATCGACCGGAGGGAGAGATTCCAATATTAACAGTTGGAAGTAAGCCCTCAACAGTATAAGCATTCTCCTCCCCGGAGAGGGAGAATGACACAGTAGGTGAATTAAACTTTGATGCATATTCAGTTGTTCACAATCGCCATGGAGACTTTAAACTGTATAATTATAGTGGGGCCGATTGCTAATATTGCATGGGCAATTTTATTTGAATGGGGTCTGACCTTTGTTCTGGACAGGAATGCAGAAATTGAGGCGGTTTTGTTACAGTTCAAATTATTTATAAGGAAATTGAATTTTGCATTTTATTTTAGAGATGTTAATACTGTGAAAGAAGTACAGAATTTTGCTAACAAGAGGGGTGTTTAACCTCCCACCCCACCCTATGGTTTTATTATTTGAAAGATTATGTGAGTTGGATTTTAGGGATTTTTTTTTTAAATGTTTTTAGATCTATCGTCCACCATAATTTGACCCATGAGGAAAAAAAATGTGCTGAATGAGATCATTCAGAACAGTCAGCTTAGAATAATGAAACCTGACAAAGGTGGGGGTTGGTGGTTATGGATACCAATGATTATATAAACAGAATGTTTTGTATCGTATATTCAGATACATACGAGGAGGATTCAGTCAACCAACTGAACATAGCTTATAGAAATATAGATTTGATGTTGGAAGAAATGTTACTTGAGTATTCGATTACTGTTGATGAATTTAATTGCTTGGTGGTCCATAACCTAAGGATCTCCATCGTTTTGGAATAGCAAAGATTCACAAGAATTTAGCTGACCCACCGATGCATCCTATTGTGGATACAAAAGCTTCTAAAACCTTTTGTCTGGCCAAGGATATTGACTTTCACACAAAATGTATTTGAGAATCACGGTTGCCTATTGAAGGATTCATAGGATTTTCTAACAAGAATTTCTAATGAGATGTTTAGTGAGGGCCTGATATTTGTTACAGTAGACATTCAGGACCTATATTTTGTCATTCCCCATGACGTGGGTATTGAATGGTTCTATGAATACATTGTTTTTTACTTACTTTGATAAAGGGTTGGTTAGTAAGTTGAGAATTTCTATGGACATGGTTTTAGGAAAAAAATTTTTGGTATTTGAAAACCAGTTATTTAGACAGAAGAGGGGGGTAGCCATGGGAGCGGTGTGTGACCCCATGTTTGCTAATGCAGTTCTTGCCTTTTGAGAGACCAAATTTGTCATTCATTCCAAATTCAAGGATAGCTGGGTGTTTTATGGGCAATTTTTGGACGACATGATTTTTTTATGGACTGAAGGAGAGGGTAAGTTACAGGAATTTTATGATTTGCACACCACCACTGATCTTTTGAGGTTCACGATGGATGTTCACACTGATTCAGTAAATTTTCTTGATATTAGTATTAGGAAAAGTAAAATAAATGTTTTGAATTAACTATCATAAACCTACATACTCCAATTCTTTTTTACATGTTGACGGTGTGCACCTTATTCATCAAAAGAAGACCCTTCTGAAGGGACAGTATGTAAGACTAGCCAGGATATTCATGGATGACATTGAATTTCAACTGGAATGTAACAAAGTCATGAATATGTTTAGTTTGAGAGGATATCCTGAACACTTTTTGATGGACATTTTATCAGAAGTTAATGAGAAAAGGACAGGCCATTTTACATCGCTAGTAGGGTCTAGGGATAAGGTGGTGCTTAGTTGTGCGCATGAGTATAGCAGAGCCCTCATTTTGATATATAATAATTTATTTGGGTTGTAATCTATTATCCAAAGGAACTGTAAGGTTTTTCATGGTGGAACATCAACATTTGGTGGTTGTAGGTAAAAGGCCTACCATTGTATACAAGAAAGACTTATGTTTTAAGACTCTACTGGAAAGACCAGTGAGGGACTTGTGACATGGAATGATGGCTAAATGTGGCCACTGTTCCCAGTGCCCATACATTTGGGAAGGGACATCTGTGGTGATAGAAGGTTATGGTGAGATTGATATTCCAAGGAAATTTTATTGTCGCAGTAAAGGGGTAGTATACTTGGCCCTCTGTGACCATTGCAGTGCATTCTACATAGGTAAGACTAAGCTTAGTCTAAGGAAAAGGGTTTATCAACGCCTTTACGACATTAAGAAAAAGGATGGAAGGAATGCACTATACAAGCATATAGAAAAAAAACCTGTTTCATAGATTTAACATTTTAGTTATTAATCAGGTAGACCTAGGGCAGAGAGGTGGACCAGTGGAGGATTTTTTGGAATATCAGGAGCTTAGATTGCAGTTAAGAACTAATGCCACTGTAAACCCTGGTCTGACTGAAACTGAGAGCTGCTTTTTATTTAAAATAACAAAAACAAAATAAAACAAAAACAGTTGTTTTTAAAGTATTTTTTATGTATCACTGGTCATGGTTTATCTAGTTAGGAATGCATTTTATGTATGCAATGGCTATTTATACTTATAATTTGTTGTAACATTTTTTTAAGGTTTTAGGTGGTGTGTGTGGTACTAGCTTAAACAGTTTCCATGGTGACTGGGGGGATGGGATTAGTTAATTAACTGATTACTATATAAAAGTGAGTAGTTGTGAAGAGTTGTTCTGAAGAAGTCCAGTTGCACCAAGGGCGAAAGCGCTTAATAAAGTGACTTTGTGGACTTGAGCTCCAAAGTCTTCACCTCCTTTTTTGTTCTTCAGTTTGTGCTGAGCTACCTACATCAGCGTGTTAGTATAAGCATGGCTTTCAGAATGTCAGGAAACTTGCAGACTTCAGAATCGCAAGGAATCGTTACAAAGTGAAACAACTTAATCTACTGCTGTAGAAATAGCACAACCTGTGCTCGCTCACCTGACCTTTTTGTACTTGCTAAAAGCTTTTTGGAGAGATTGTTTCGCACCTAACAAGACCTATTGTTTGAGGAAACTAGGTCAGGTAACAGGAAGCAGAATGTAATGTGTGTGTGTGTGTGTGTGTGTGTGTGTGTGTGTGTGTGTGTGTGTGCGCTCATGCACACACACTAGCAGTACAGCTTAAATATTGAAAAGCAAGACTTGCCGGTCTCTCACATGATTATAACCACAACAGAGAGCATGGAATACATTTCTTTGTATTGAACATATCTAAAGACTGCTTTTCCTAGAGTGAGAAAGTAAATTTACAGGTGCTGTACCATGACGTAGTATAGTAGTGGAATCCTTTTATATTTTCATCAGATGGTCCTGCATATACCAAAATGCAATTTTTATCTTTACAGAGGAGATTGCCATGTGTTTGTGTTGCAGTTTTGTAGCTGTTCCTCTTAATTGCTTTGTATTGAGACAACATGCAAAGCACCTCCCAGGTACACTGCGTTCATGACTTGCACTGCTTTTATTTTAAGAGTGGAATCAACCCCCCCAAGTTATAAATTTGCCCAAGACATCACACATTGTGTAGGTAGCAGCACCCTCATCATTGTACCAAACTTTAGTCATGCCATGGTCTTAGTCAACCCTGACTGATCACACCATTTTTTCATTGTTGTATAACGTCACTTATTGTGTATTTATATTTTCTAACTACCTTTAGAAATAATGTAGACTACTAGCAGCAGTACAGCTTGCTAAGACAACAATTCTCATCATGCTTTGAATTTGCAGGAGTTGCTTTTGGCTTCTGTTGCTTTGTACTGCATTTCATCAAAGATAAGTTGTTGGCTTTGTATCAGAGAACCTGTTTTTTACTATACAAGTAGGAGTTTGTGTGTAACTTTTTTGGTGTTATGTGGGCGTCTCTGAAGTTCAGCATTGTAAAATTATTGAATGTGGGATTCTTTCCTATGTTGTTAAACATTTTTAGAAACGCATACACTAGTTCACAGTATTTCAGGGACACACTGAAAACCTGTTGAGAGCAGTGTTGTGAAATTAACTTTTGTATTCGTTATGAAGCTTCTGTAAGGAGAACAGCTATGGTGTTGGTGTATCTTTGGTAACCATTATGAGTATATGAAGCATTTATACGACCATTTTGCCATGAAAATTACCCTGGCTACCTGATTATTGTGAATTTATATTTTTTTATTTTCCCAGTTGGGCATGTCTTCCAGTCTTAGAGCTTATGTGCAGTAAATTAAATGTTTACATTTTTGATGATTTGTTTTCAGTAATTTAGGTTACTTTTGATGACCTTAACCGCCTTTATATCTCTGACATTGTCTACACGTCGGTGACCCTGAAGCCCTTGATTAAAATGTATGCCTGTGGTTGGGTAGTCTCACCCTCCAACAGACACACTTTGTGTTATTTGTGTAGGTGAAGGACATAATATGCTCATTGCATTCTGAATTTAAGTGCACCACAAGGAAGTGGCAATGGATGTTCTACAAGGACGACGCAAACAATGATCCACAGTGGTCTGAAGAGCAAATTGAATCTGAAATGAACTGTGCTGGACTGAAGATGGGCCGCTGTGAGGTGGATATCATGAGTCGCTCTACCTTGGCCATTTTTGAGATTTTGGAAAAGGGTTGGGCAACCCAGAACTGTACATTAGTAGATATGAAGGTAAATTATACCAGAATGTAGTAAAGTCTGCATTTCCTCTTCCAGAGAGTCAGGATTTAAAAGTAATTTATTCAAAAAAGGGTTTGCAGTTTTACTTTTGTTCTCATAGATGTTGTATTACAGTAGCCTGAGTGTTTTATTCTTTATTAATACTTAACTGAATTCCTTATCTAAGTACATACTTTAGAGGTGAGGTATTTAGAGTGGTGGTGGGGTGGCTACTACAGATCAATTTCCTATTGAGGGTTCAGAATGTCATGTATATAGAGATGACCTACCTATGAACCTATATTGGATGGGAGATAGGAAATTCACCCAGGGGATCACTTCTGTGGCTCTGCTCGACAGTGGCACAGGAAAATAATTTTCTTGGGTGGCGAAAGCCAGGGTACCTTTGGCTAGGCTTATATAGGCCCTATGGCCAATAGCCTAGTACCTACCTATGAACGTATAAGTTCTTAATGAAACTGGCATTTTGTGTTCGCCAGTGATTTGTGACCAACCAGATGTCCTTTGTGTTTCAATGTTGCAGTCATCACACTTGGGTTATCTGGCTGCAGGTAGCCCTCAGTCGGCCCGAATACCAGAGTCTTGGGATTTCTGCGTCGGATACTGTCGCCTCTTCCATGACGTCAGGGGTGTAAAACATGCAGCCGATGCCATTACATCAGCTTTTCTTGTCACACGGGAGCCGAAGCAGAAGCAGTTTGCAAGTGCCAGTCGGCCGCTACCTGAATTTTTTGTTTTTCGAGTTTCAAACCCGAAGTCTTCTAAAGCTAAGTTCCCCGTTGGGGATCATTTTTTCTTGCTCTAACCGATGTCAGAAAAAGTTAACAATTGTCTTGCCTGTGGAAAGCAAATACCTCATAGAGATTTTCATTCTTACTGCGTCACCTGTGTAGGCCCAGACCACGACGTCCCTCGCTATCAGTTTTGTGCCTTGTTCAACGCCCAAACTATTTGTCGTCGGGCTATTTTTGTCTCTAAATTCTTTCGCTCTTGTTCTCCATATTCCGAAATGGCTTCGATAAGCCATCCAACTACCTATCTTCTAAAAAAACGCAAAGATAAAGACGGACAGCATAGGTCCAAAACTGCCGATGACACTTCCATTAAGCTAGTCGCCAGTCTGCCGGTACTGAGTGAGGCGCTTTTGCAGCCCCTTTTACCTGCTTCTGTATATTCGCAGGCCTCTACTGAGACCCATTCGGAGTTCGGTATGCAGCGAGATGCTTCTTCGACTATGGAGCCTGTGGATGTCTCTACCTTGGATGGGTCCGGAGCCGCTGTGCAGACACCGGCTTCTGAGGGTGTATTCAGACCTTACAATGTTCGTATTAAACAGACTACTTCATTAATGACTAAAACTACCGAATTTCTCAGACCCAGAGTTCGCACTACGCCTAGGAAACCGTTGACCAAAGCACATTCTCAAGCTCCCATGCCACAGAAACAAATACTTAGAATGGCAATACTTAGAATGGCTGAAGACCTTATTACTTTAATTAGGGGAAGCCAGCCTTCCCCCTCTAAAAGACAAACAATTGATTTTCCTTCTGATTCTACAGACCATGAGTCCAATGACTCTGACCCCTGTGATTACCAGGACATACCCTTATCTACCTATGAGTATTCAGATGCAGAGGATTCCATTCCCTCTGCCTCCCCACCAGAGGACTTTTCTTTCAGTGAAACCTTGCATACCCTAAGAGAGCATTTCTGCTGGGAATGCCATGACTACCCACAGTCCAAAAAAGAGACTCAGGGAATTTTTAGACTTGCCTCAGCATAGGCCTCTAGCTATACCCCCTGTCCTAGATATTGTAGATGATGTCTTCATGGAATCCAGTCTTACCCCTGATACTTTACCACCAGCTCCTAGAAAGCCTGACAGGTACTACAGAGTACCTGACTCTCACAAATTTCTCTTTAAAAATCCCACTGCGGATCCAGAGACCATTTCCCTGGGACCTAAAGGTATTAAGGCTACTACAGCCAAAAACCCTACCCCTTTGGACAGGGATTCTAGGGCTCTAGACAGATGGGGTAAGAAGGTATATACCTCTGCAACTCTTGCTATCAGGACTTTAAATTGCCAGTTTCATATGTTGAAGTACCAGCCGCATATTATGGAACTAATTAAACAAAAAATGTTGTTGATTCCTGATTGTGCAGAAAATAAAGACTTACAAGAGTTAATGCATTCTGCAAACCAAGTTGGTAAACATACTTTGCAGTGTGGTTTTGATGCCTTAGAAGCATCTTGCAGGGCTGCTGTCACTGAGTCTGTTCTGAGAAGGCATGCTTGGCTGAAGGAACAAATCCTGCCAGACCATGTCAAAGCAAAATTGCTAGATGCTCCATTAAACCAAGAATGTTTGTTTGGCTCAAAAGCAGAAGAAGTTCTTAAAAAGATGGAGGAAAAAGCTAAATCTATGCAAACTGTTAGATTTCTTACAGGTGCAGCCACCTAGATTCAGTAGGCATTGGCCTTCAAAAAACTGGTCCTTTCCAGTCCCTCCCAGACCTTCTCAGCCCAAACCCAGGGGCAGCAGACCACAAAAACTACAGTCTCAGGTTATGCACAGATCTAAACAATGGAGTGCTCCCTCCTCAAAAACAGGGTGTAGTAAGCCGCCCCGTGTTTGGAAAAAGTTCACAATGACTTGTCCCTCATCCTTCCCAGCCATGCCCAAGTACTTGCACCCCTAGGAGGAAAACTCGCCCTGTATGCAAAAAACTGGGAGTATATTACCCAGGACCGATGGGTCTTAAACATTGTATCCCAGTGATTCAGATTCTACTTCCACTCACTGCCAACCCCAAGCGGGTTGCCTGACCTTCCTCCAAACCAGTGGGCAGAGGCCCAAAAGCAAGTACTTATTTTCTCAGTGTCAGGGCTACTCAACCTGTTCCAGCAGAGCAAAGGGGACAGGGTTTGTACTCCAGACTGTTCCTGGTGCCCAGAAAAGAGAACTCTTGGCGCCCTATTCTGGATCTGTCAACTCTCAACACCTTGCTGGTGGTACCAAAATTCAAAATGCTTACACTCCAGCATCTGCTTCCTATGCTAGCCAAGGACTCCTGGATAGTCACCCTAGATGTAAAAGAAACTTATCTGCACATCCCTATAAGGGAATCTTGCAGGAAATATCTACGTTTCAGGGCAGGCCCTATGCACTATCAGTTCTCTGCACTTCCCTTTGGCTTAGCTACTGCGCCCAGGGTATTCACCAAGTGCCTAGCTCCAGCCATTGCATACTGCAGGCAGAGAAATATTCAAATTTACCCATACTTGGACGATTGCCTGACTCAGGCAGACAGCCAGGAATTGCTACTTCAGCACCTGACATTTGTAAAAACTTCTCTGGGGTATACCATCAGCAAAAATAAATCACATCTGGTACCTAGCCAAAAGATTGTATTTCTGGGAGTAAGCTTGAACACAACTTCCCAGATGGCATTTCTCAATCCAGAAAAGCGGGTTTATTTGACAAATTACTTCAAACTACTGGCCACCCAAACCCAGCTATCTGCAAGAAAAATACTTCAAGTCCTAGGGTTCATGGCCTCATACATTCTGCTAATTCCATATGCAAGACTGCATATGAGGAAACCAGTGGTACTTAAAAAGTCTCTGGTGTCAACATTCTCAGGACCTGGAAACAGTGATTCCTATCATTCCTTGCCTAAGGACAGAGTTCCTTTGGTGGACAGAGGCTTGCAACCACAACAAGGGGCTCCTTTCACTCAACCTCCTGCAGCCCAAACACTGACAACAGATGCATCAGACTATCCTTGGGGGGCTCACATGGCAGACAAATGCATTCAAGGCAAATGTAACCCAGGACAAATTCACCTGCATATCAATCAAAAAGAAATGTTAGCTGTGCAGAATGCACTGACAGCCTTCAAATACCTTATCCTGCCAGGACAACTCTTGGTCAAGACAGACAACACCACAGTTATGTGGTACATAAACAAGCAGGAGGGAACTCATTCCTACCCACTCTGCAGGTTAGCCATGGCTCTGTGGAACACAGCCTTGAGCAATCAAGTGCACCTGCCAGTTCAATTCCTACCAGGCAAACAAAATTCACTGGCAGACGACTCGAGCAGAAATCTAATGGACTCACACGAGTGGAAACTGGAACCCAACTCATTCAAGCTTCTAATACACAGGTGGGGGACACCAGAGGTGGACCTCTTTGCTTCCCCCCAAAACCATCAACTGAGCAAATTTTGCACCAGAAATCCCCACAGCCAACCATGGAAAGTGGATGCCCTATTCTTTTCATGGGAAAACCTCTCAATCTATGCCTTTTCCCCTCTGCCCCTCCTTTCAAAAGTACTACTCAAGATCAAACAGGACAGGCCAATGACTATCCTTATTGCACCCGACTGGCCACACCAGCACTGGTACCTAGTCATACGCAGTCTGACAGCAGTGTCACGCTGGCACCTACATCAGACCCCCTTTCTGCTCTCCCAGCAGGAGGGACAGATTTTGCGTCCTCGGCTGCAAACCCTGAACCTGGCAGCCTGGCTTATTCCCAGAATACATCACCAGCAACCCTCAGCAAACAGGTGCTGGATGTTATCCTTGAGGCCAGGAGGCCTAGTACAAGGAAATCCTTTTCAGAAAAGTGGAAAAGATACTGTTCTTGGAGCTGTGCCCACCTTACCTCAAATCCTAGATTATCTGTCAGAGCTGCTCCACAAAGGCCTATCCTTCTCATCAGTTAAGATTCATGCCTCTGCCATCTCAGCTCATTACAATACTGAGCCCATCCCTCTTCTCTCACCGTCTGATCAGACAGTTCCTGAGAGGAGCTAACAATTTAAGATCCCCAAGGAGAACTCCCACTCCTGCCTGGGACTTTAACTTTGTACTAGAGAAGTTCATGCTCCCCTTTTAAGCCTGCTGCTACAGCAGAGTTAAAATTCCTCTCTTGGAAAACAGCCCTACTTCTAGCCATCACTTCAGCAAGAAGAGTGTCTGAATTACAGGCCCTTATGGCTATGGAACCCTTCATTATCTTCCATGCGGACAGGGTTTCCCTCAGGAGTGTGGCTTTGCAAACCATTTCTAAATTGATAGTACACTGCATTCATTTTTGCTACAAACACCGGTGTTTCCACACCATTACTGTTGCATCTACCACCTCAAAGTCTACTGTCCAAGCACTCTGGTTCATTCCATCAGGAAATTATCAAAAAGTAGTATTTCTTTGACTAGCTCTTTCAAATGACCAGTGACCTCTTCAGGTCTACTGAAGCCTTCAGTGCAAAGGATGTGTGCTGAGAAGGGTCTTTTCACAGAAGAGACCCAGAAAAGCCACCTCAGAGATGAGGTATATTGATTCTTCCCACAACTCCCCAATAAAGCATCTTGATGACAACAGGGTTCCAGTTTACCAGTTTCTCTGCTGAAAGACCCCATGTTTGGGAGTATCCAATCCTTTCACCACAAAGGAGATTGCAAAAGGCTTGCAGATTAGCATGCAACCCACTTGAGTGTTGTCTTGCTGCCTTCTTGTGAACTTTTTAAACAAAACAGAGTTGCCCAAGGATTGCACAGTCAGGTCAGAGACCCCTGAACCAGACCTAGTAGTTTCTGTGACAGCCCTAGGAAATGCTCTTAGTCCATAGAACCCTGCAAAAGACACTGTTTGAAAACTTGTGTTTGCAGTTGCCTCACTTTTTGTTTATCGACAATGGCCTGGTTCCCTACAGGAAAAGCTTAAGGTTCGGGCCACTGTGTACTCAAGTATGACCAGCCTTATGGTCTGTGTAATGGTACATTGTGGCTGAAGGAATGGCTGGAGCTATACAATACATCATAACATTACACTGGCACACTTGGTTCTGATTAACAGGCTTTGTAGAGTGTACTAGAATGACCTTTGTCGATTTCACTTTCACCAGCCTGTTCAAGGATTAAAAAAAAAGGCTTAAGGACATGGAAGAGAAACTTTGCAGCTGAGGGGAGTAACTTTCCACCCTCCACAGAGTTCAGTCATTGGAGCGCAAAGGAGCCAATATTGTATTTGATTTTCAGTATAGACCACAGAAGGGCTAGCAGGGTAGCCCTGGAAGAGGTCTGCCTCCACAGGGCCAGTGCCATGTAGGTCACCTGCCTAGAAACAGCAGGTATCCTGTACTGTCTGGGAGGCTGCATGTGGCCCAGAGACACAACAATGCTTCTGAAGCCTTCACAGTCTGCTTCTCTGCAGAGAAGTCCATTGTAATCTGTCCCTCCACCTATCACAGTAGTAAAAATGGCTAAAGATGTTCTTCACTGCCCTTACCAGATATCCCATCCATTTAAAAGTATGCAGTAAGGAAAGAGGTGCTAACGTAGGACTGTCCAGGGATTCCACTAGAACAGAAAGACCCATTGTAAGTCGGAAGCCTAAACTTGGGCATCTCCAGTGTAACCTTTTGTATTGCCATGTTACAGACTGTACTGCCTTTTCTGTCACAGGGGGATTGACTATGTTCTTTTTACCTCCAAGGTGCCTGTCCTCATGTAAAGATTGCCAAAGGATCCAAGAGGTATTTTCACTTATCATATAGAAATCCGCGGTGGTGCAGCGGTAGTGTTGTCGCCTCACAGCAAGAGGTTGTCCCGTTCAATTCTCGTCTGGAGCGCCTTCTGTGTGGAGTCTGCATGTCCTTACCGTGGTCAAGTGGCGTTCGAAAGACATGCGTGAATGGGCGTGCCTTCGTTGAAGGTTGGGCGTCAAGCTGGCACCTCGGCACCGTAAAAATCTACTGCCAATCATTAATGGACCGGAGTTCTGCTGTGGTGACCCCTAACCGGGAAAAGCTGAAAGAAGAACATATAGAAATCTGTCACTACCAGTTCAGGAACTTCCTGTCTGGCCTTGTATAGCTTTAGCGTGTTCACCAAATGCTTTGGACTAAGAGCAGCTCACCAGAGAATACTAGGCAGGAAAAACTTGTACATGTACAACTGAAACCAGTCCTGATGCATTGGTGGTGAAACTGTTAGACAACAGGGGTTTCTGCTCAGACGGTTCAGCTCCCTAGGAATTATGGTGAACCTGGAAAAATCTAGCCAACACCCAGCCCAGTCCATTATTTTAATTTGGTTACATCCTGCATACATTTCTTTGGTTCATAGGTGTTTACTAGGCTCATGACCCCAAGGGCTTTTATAAGCCTAGCCATGCATCCCAAATCTCTGACAAGTTCTGATACCCTTGATAAGTTTAAGTATGAGCCTGGGAGAAGAACCTTTTACAGGTTACTTGTGTCCATTAGAGACATAGGTGCCAAACCAGGGATGAATTTCTGGTTTCCCATTCAATTGTCCAAGTTGCACTTGATTTGAGTTTGGGAGAAACTCTGCTTCACATGGATGGGAGCCCATTCCATAGACATGGCAGTCTCTGGGATATATACCCATCTCTCCAGCAGGTCATGTTCATATCACAGGCAAGGTTTAAATCTTTAGAATGGGTAATTCTGATGCTGTTTGTTTTGTGGATATGCAGGAGGTCCAGCAGAGTGGGGCCTGACAATGTCCTGTATGCCAGGCATAGAGCTACCCTCAAAAGCCTGTATGAGACAGAATACAGGGACAAGGCCTTGAGGCGGTCTGCATAGGACATATTACTTACACCCCATATTTTTTTTAGTGAGCAATGGATGGGGCAGGATCATTCGCACTGCCTGCTTTGACCTGGTCGGTCTTCCACAGGAGCAACCACCACCACTCCAAGCCAGAGTTCAGGAAATCATTTCATTACAGTACGTTCCAGCAAAGCGTATCTGAGCCTTTGACCTTATGGCCACTTTCATTTTTTTTGTGGTTCCCATGCCAGACTACACTTCAGAGTCAGACAGTGGATGATTTGACTTCATTGGTCACAACACAGCCATTTTGCCATTGGATCAGAAATACCAGATTACACCAAACTCATTTGCGACAGTAGCTTGGTACAGCCATCCTGTGATGCCCATGCACTGGCCCAGCAATCAAAGAGCCTCAATCCTCACCACTAACGCCAGTGAGGGGCATCCATATAGGGAAAGGATAGTAAGTACACACACACAGCAAAGTCCAATTTCCCTTAAGAGCACACAGAGATCACAGTCAGTCTGGGGCTGCTTGCTCCATTTCTCTCCATGTCCCCAATAAGTCTCCCCACTGGCACAGCTATAGGGTCCAGATCTCAGCCAGCTGGGCAAGCTAAAACCTTCAGCACCCTCTCTCTCCAACCAGTGCTTCGTGTCCCTGCCCAAGTAGCTGACATGCACACGCACGCACGCACACACACACTTTGAGATAAGAGTTTATCCAACCACATAGACGCTATTGGGGAAGGCTGACACAGGTTCTCCAGCTGTGCCCCTTTTACCCAGACTATACGATAGAAATCACTACCACCACCCAGCTAGTATTTATCCGCTACTCAAAGGCCCTCAAAAGGGGTCCAGTTATTACTGTGCAATATTATTATCCAAATGGTAAGTGTGACCTAACAGTCAAGACTTATTTGGAGTGACGTGGTACAGCATCACTATATACATGCAGTGTACTCTTAGAGCTTAAATTATTGTCTAACACAAAACAGCCACAGTTGAAAGGTTTAAAAATGTTTAATAATAAATAATAAAACCACAAGGCAATACTTCTTACTACACAGTGCTAGTCAAGAGTTCAGAGATCACAGAGAAATACTTAAAATAATACTGTAGAAAAGTTCTGACATCAACACAGAAAAATATTTAGTCTAATCTTCCTAATTCCTGCCTATTTCTAAGAGAAAACACAGATCTAAATAACTTGCATATAGAGCAGTGCTGGTGATGTTGGAAGTTTTCAAGACAAAATGCTCTGAGCTCTCAGATTCTCTCACTTTAAATTGATATCATAGAGCTGCTTCACATGACATCATTCTTCACACTTCTCTGGTGTTCCCAGGCTAATTGAAACTACATTTACATTATTTACACCTGGTCAGAAACCAGAGCAATAAAGGACATTTATACATGCAAATTCTAGTCATTAACTCTGGTTTTAAAACAATAGGCAGGATGCCTCCCTCTAGACATATTGGCTTCAAATTCTAACATCAAAGACAGTTATGAAATGCTTGACTTAGCTTTCTTACAGCAGAGTGCACTGTTACATTTTTACAGTTCAATATCCAATGCAGTCTTTTCACATTTGAGAGAACATAATATTTGCAAATGACAGCATTATCTACAGAATTCTATCTGACTAGGCTGGCAACCTTCACCTATCTTCGCACCATCCTTCACAAAGACAGACCATTTGAAATCCGTGGGTGGGAGGATACTTAGAGCAGACAGTCCCGGGCACGTGGTCTTCACAAGAAGCAAGAACTTGCATCAGTGTGCTGGAAATGAGTATACTTTGATGTTTTTCATGTTTCACTGTTGCAGTCATTACATTTGGGTAATCCTGCTGGCAGGTTGCCCTCCCGGCCTGAATTCCAAAGTATTGGGTCCTGCGTCGGCTGCTGGTGTCCCTTCCCTGACATCAGGTCATCAGGGGTATGAAAGAAGCAGCCAACATCATTTTCTTCAGTCTTTCTTGCCGCGCGGTGCCTGAAGCAGAAGCAGTTTGCAAGTGCCGGTCGGCCGACTCCTGAGATTTTCATGTTTGAGTTTCAGATCCGAAGTCTTCAATAAAGCTAAGTACCCCATTGGGGAAACTTTTTTCTTGCTCCAGACTGATGTCAGAAAAAGTTAATAATTGCATTTCTTGTGGAAAGCAAATACCTCATAAGGATTTTCATTCTTATTGTATTCCTTGCCTTGGCCCTGATCACAACGTTACTGGTTGCCAGTTTTGTGCTAAATTTAACCAATGCACTATTAAGCGTCGGTATGATTTTGCTTTAAACTTTTTTGGACGCTGGTTTAATTATCCTGAAATGTCGTCGGATAGCCATCCGACTACCAGAGTATAAAAAAGAAAAACAACCGAGGCCCAAAACCGACGACGAAGCTTCTTCTAAGCCAGTCGCCAGTTCTCAGTGAGGTGCTTTTGCAGCCCCTGACGCCCGCTACTGTAGAGTCACAGGCTGCTACCGACTCCCACGTGGAGTCGGCCATGCCGCTGGATACTCAAGGTATTGGAGCCTCGGATGCTAATCCCTCAGATGGGTCCAGAGCCGCTGAGCAGGCACCAGCTTCTGAAGGTGTATTCAGGCCTAAACATCTTTACATTAAAACGACTTCAGCATCAAAGACAAAGGCTAAAGCACCTTCTAAAGCAAGGAAACAAACTCAAGAGCCACGTGGACAGGCCTCTATGCCCAAAAAACAGATGCTCAAAATGGCCAAAGACTTGATTACTTTGATCAGGGGTTCCCATCCTCCTCTTGATGAGGCCTAGGCAAGACACTGACTATGAATCTTCAGATCAGGTTTCTGTTTCTTCTGATTCCTCTCCTGATCAGGAATATTCTCTTCTCCTTTATGAGTATGAGGATTCTGATGCTGAGGAATCTATACCTTCAGCATCTCCTCCTGAGGACTATTCCTTTGGGGAAACCTTGCATACCATGAGGGAGCATTTCCACTGGGAGAGCCAAGATTTTTCAGAATCTAAAAATAGGCTCAGGGATTTTCTCTTACTACCTCAGCACAGGCCTCTAGCCATTCCACCTGTGTTAGACATTGTAGATAATGTGTTTTCGGAGTCTAGTCTGACCCCTGACTCCTTACCCCCAGCTCCTGTTAAGCCTGACAGATATTACAGGATTCCTGACTCACACAAATTTCTTTTTAAAAACCCTTCTGCTGACCCAGAAACTATTTCACAGGGTCCAAAGGGAGTTTAAGGCTTCCACTGCAAAAAACCCAACCCCCTCTGACGGGGATTCAAGGGCACTGGATAGATGGGGAAAAAAGGTTTACACATCTGCAACCTTGGCTATAAGGGCCTTTAAACTGTCAATTTCATATGCTTAAGTATCAGCAACATGTCATAGGATTGTTTAAACAGAAAATGTTGTTAAATTCTGAATGTGCAGAAAACAAGGAAATGCAGAATTTATTGTATGCAGCAGAACAGGTTGGGAAGCATACTTTGCAATGTGGTTTTGATTCTTTGGAGGCCTCCTGCAGGGCCGCAGTTACGGGTTCTGTAATTAGGAGGCATGCTTGGGGAAAGGAACAAAATCTGCCAGATCATGTTAAAGTTAAATTACTAAATGCACCTTTGCAGCATGATATATTGTTTGGTGCTAAGGCAGAAGAGGTGTTAAAGAAAATGGAAGACAAAGCTAAATCTATGCAAACTGTCAAAGAAGTTTTACAAGTACAGCCACCTAGGTTTAGTAGACACTGGCCTACAAAAAATTGGTCCTTTCCTGTGTCAGACAAACCTCAAATGGGCAGAACCAGATGCCCTAGGGGTAGATCCCAAGCGCAAGGTTCTTATAGGCCCAGGCAGTGGGGTGCTTCTACTTCCAAAGCAGGAGAAGATAGATCACAAACATACAGAAAACAGTCCCAATGACTTCCCCTTGCCTGCAAGAAGCACTTATCTTCTGGCAGCACCCTTAGGGGGAAAATTAGCACTTTTTGCTCAAAATTGGCACACCATAACCCATGTTCTAAACATAGTGTCACAAGGATACAAGTTCCATTTCCATACTATGCCAAAGGCAAACAGATGGCCAGAGCTGCCAAAAAAATCAATGGGCAGAGGCACAAAAACAAGTCTCATCCCCCATGGACATGGGGGCCATTCAGCAAGTACCAGAGCAAGAGCAGTGACAAGGATTTTACTCAAGACTGTTCTTGGTACCCAGAAAGGGCAAGGCCTGGAGGCCAATACTGGACCTATCTATTCTGAACACTTTCCTGGATATTCCAAAATTCAAAATGTTGACTTTGCAACAGCTTCTGCCCAATGTTGGGCAAGAATGCTTGGCTTGTAACTTTAGACCTAAAAGAGGCTTACATGCATGTTCCAATCAGACAATCATGCAGATGATACCTAAGATTCAAGGCTGGTTCAATGCATTACCAATTCTCTGCACTTCCCTTTGGCTTATCTGCTGCACCCAGGGTCTTTACAAAGTGCCTGGCACCAGTAATTGCATTCTGTAGACAAAGAGGAATACAAATATATCTTTACTTGGACGACTGTCTCATTCAAGCAGAGAACAAGGACATTCTTCTTCAACATCTGGCGTTTGTGAAAAGACTTCTAACATGCCTAGGTTACACAGTCAACAAAAAGAAATCAAAACTAGTACCCTCACAAGAGGTAATATTCCTGGGTGCAAGCTTGAATACAGCTGCCCAGATGGCTTATTTCACACCAGACAAACAAAGGCAGCTGACTACCTATTTCAAAATGCTGGCAACAAAGCCCCAGTTATCTGCAAGAAAAATTCTGCAGGCTTTGGGCGTCATGGCATCCTGCATCCTACTAATTCCTGCATCCTACTAATTCCATATGCAAGACTGCATTTGAGGAAACTTCAATGGTACCTAAAAAGTGTTTGGACTCAAAATTGCCACAGCCTGGAAACAGTCATTACTCTCATTCCCTGCCTGCAGCAGAAGTTTCAATGGTGGGCAAAGGCTTGTCACCAGAACAAGGGACAGCCGTTCACATTACCTCCAGCCAGGCAGACACTAACAACGGATGCATCAGATTATGCCTGGGGAGTCCATATGGCAGGAAGAGGCATTCAGGGCACATGGTCCTCAAACCAATTGCATCTACATATCAAGTCAAAAAGAGATGCTAGCTGTGCAAAATGCCTTGACAGCCTTCAAGGACCTACTTAATCCGGGACAACTACTGATAGAGACAGACAACACCACGGTCATGTGGTATATAAACAAGCAGGGGGGCACACACTCTTACCCCCTTTGCAGACTGGCCATGACCTTGTGGGACACAGCTTTGACCTGCCAAGTACATCTGCAGGCACAATTCCTGCCAGGAAAAGAAAATACTCTGGCAGACGAACTAAGCAGAAACCTCATGGATCCCCACGAGTGGAAGCTGGATCCACAAGTCTTCAGCATGATAACAAAGAAATGGGGATGCCTGGACATAGATCTATTTGCCTCCCCTCTCAATTACCAACTAAAAAGATGCTGCACAAGGACTTATCACAGACAAGCATGGAAAGTGTATGCCCTATCTTTCAGATGGAAAAACCTATCAGTATATGCCTTCCCTCCACTGCCTCTCCTTTACAAGGTGCTCCTAAAGGTCAGACAGGAGAAGCCAAAGATGATACTGATTGCCCCAGACTGGCCACACCAGTACTGGTATCCAATACTAAGGAACTTATCTCTATACCCAGCTTGGACCTTACCTCAAATACCTCGACTACTGTCCCAGCAAAACAATCAGATCATGCACAGCAAACTCGGGACATTAAACTTGGCAGCATGGCGGATTATGTAGACATACAAAAACACCTCTCAGAAAAGCTGTGATGGATGTCATTCTGGAAGCCAGAAGGCCTAGTACTAGAAAGTCGTATGCTGGAAAATGGAAGAGATTCTGTGCCTGGAACCAGGCACAAGGAACTGATACAGCAGTACTAAATATTCCTCAGATTTTGCAATACTTAACTGAGATGCTGAACAAAGGCCTATCTTTGTCATCTATTAAAATTTATGCCTCTGCCATTTCGGCTCATTACAATACGGAACCACCACTTTTTTCTCATCCTTTATTAAGGCAGTACCTCAGAGGAGCCACAAACTTAAGGCCCCCAAGAAGACCACCAATACCTGCATGGGACTTCAACTATGTCTTGGAAAAGCTCACCCTGCCTCCTTTTGAGCCAGCTGCTACAGCTGATATGAAGTTTTTATCTTGGAAAACAGCTCTGCTCTTAGCAATTACTTCTGCAAGACGAGTTTCAGAGCTACAGGCGCTCATGGCTGTGGAACCTTTCATCATTTTTCATCCAGACAGAGTCTCCCTGAGGACAAACCCAACATTTATGCCTAAAGTAGTGTCCTGTGTGGCTCTTAACCAAGCCATCCATCTGCCTACCTTTTACCCAAATCCACAGAACAAGGGGGAGAGAATTCTGCATTCATTGGACGTACACAGACAGCTTAGATTCTACTTGGACAGAACCAAAGCTTTCAGGAAAACAGAACAATTACTAGTGGCATATGCTGCAGGATCACAAGGAAAGCCTATCTCAAAGCAGACTATTTCTAAGTAGTTAGGCCACTGCATTTGTTTCTGCTACTTACACCATAGCAAGCCAGTGCCTAAGGGCATTAGGCCTCATTCCACCAGAGCTGCAGCCACCTCAGCAGCCTTTCTCGGGGGAGTTCCTACCACAGACATTTTAGAGGCGGCTACCTGGAGTTCAGTGCACACTTTTACAAAGCACTATCATCTGCCGCTCTACTCTAAATCCAGGGCAGGCTTTGCCACTGCAGTTCTGCAGGGCCTCATAGCCGCTCCTACTGCCGTCTAGTTCCAGCCTCCCAACCATAGCTTTGGGACTCTAACCAAATGTAGTGACTGCAATAGTGAAACACAAAGAACATAGTACAGTTGTGTACACTTACCATAAATGTAGATGTTCGAGTGTATTCACTGTTGCAGTCCAGGTTACCCACCCACCTTCCCCCTTTTTTCTTTTGGATCTTCTCTTTCCTTCTCTGATTTATTCTGCCTATGTGGTGTATTTGCTTATAGATGAAGGTAAAGTTTATATTGATGCATTTCTGAATATATACATAAAGTTTGGCTACCCTTTTTGGGAGCACCTGACATCTGGGGCAAGAAACTGAAGAAAATGGTGTCTGCTGCTTCTTTTATACTCCTGACGACCTGACGTCAGGGAAGGGACGCCAGCAGCTGACGCAGGACCCAAGACTTTGGAATTCAGGCTGGCTGAGGGCAACCTACCAGCAGGATTACCCAAATGTAATGACTGCAACAGTGAATACAGCTGAACATCTACATTTATGATAAGTGTACACAACTGTACTTTTCACTGATGGTGTTTCAGAATGTCTTGACTTAGCTACCCAATGGCATTCAATTATATTGAATAGCTGCAGTGTGGTAGATCAGCAAAAGGAGAGGCACTCGTTCATACCTGCTCCTCTGTGAAGCTGTGAAAGTTTGGCAGCAGGTGAAGGAATGTAATCCTTTTGTGATAGCAGCTGACATTTCTGGGGTGCCCTTTCCTTATCAGACAGAGTCGATGCCTGCTTCTGCCAGTGTTCTGAGTTAGCCAGGAGAATTTTGTGCATATGGAGAAGGATGATTTGTAACCTTTTTGCTTCCCTGTCACATGTGAACTATTCTTACTTGTCTGTTGCACCTGATCAGACTGACTAACCTTATATCTGTGAAGCTAACAGTCTGGCTTATCCAGTTTCACTGATAGCCAACAACCCATTCTTTTCATAAGGAGTGTTATCCATTCTCATGTCCTCCCAGAGGCTGCCTAGCAGAAAAATTTACACGGACAAATTGAGGTATTTTCCACGTAGGCCAATAAAAATTGTATATTATCTTTCAACACTTCTATACGTTTGTTATATCCTACATGTCAGAAGTGTGAGTCTAGATTGTTACTCTTTAATAAAAGTGTACCAGGCAACTGTTTGATTTTAGTTTGTGGTCCCTGTGATTTACTTTGGTCCCCCTTAATGTCTGCAAGTCCTACCTAAAGGGAAGTTTAAGAACCTTCCTCCACCCACCTTTTGGGAACCAGTCCAATCTTAGGACCTAAACTGACAGTAACTCCATTTGAACCAGCTCATTTAGTAAACCTAACATTTATATCCTGGAAAAAATCTTTTTTTTTTTTTAGTGGCTGTCACTTTGCCAAAAAATATCTACTTTGAAGGCCCTTTTGGTAACGCCCACTTGACTTGCATTCTATAAATAGAGAGGTGTCCTTAGGACAGAGCCTACATTTATGTCTAAGGTATCCTGAAGTCAAGTTTGAATCGTTTTGTTAATCTTCTGGACCTTTTCTCATCATTCTGTAGCTGACCTGAATTCCTCTTCCATGGTACGCATGACTTCCAGAGGTTCTGATTTTATCTAAGCAGAACAAATTCCTTTTGCATAGATGGACAGTTCTTTGTAGGCAGTTTTTATTTTAAACTCTACTAAAATACCTAGAATCACTCTGTTCATATAGTTGGCTAGCAATATTGAGTTGAGTTATGTTACACTAAGTGTAGAAAATGCTCAGATAGGGCACCTTTGGCTCATTCCATGGGTGAGGTGACCCATGTCGTCAGCCTTCTTGTAGAGCACATCTGTAGGCAGCATATCTGTAGCACCTATGTAGTCATCTCAAGTACCTTTGCCAGCTACTGTAAAGCAGAATATGATATTCAGGTCAAGCTCTTCCTTTGGGGTTACTGTTGTCTTCGGTATATTTCCATGATGGTAGTCAGTCCATGAGGATTTCTTGGGGACTTTGTCCTGTCTGTTACAAAATATCTGAGCACTTCTTATCAGGTTTAAAAAGTATGTACTTAGCATAACAACAGATCTAGAAGAAATTGTTTATCTTTGATAACATTCTCTTCTGTTATCTCCCTACCTAAGATGTGTTTTGCTGTAAAGTTTTCTTCCTGTCTCTCATTTAACTGTTAGTTTTTTGTGATGGTGCTGTTAAGTGAGGGAAGAGAGTTGTATGACAGTAATAGGGAGGATGGTGTGTAGCCTGGGAAAGTTTTCTCATCGACTGAGCAGAACTAATTCTTGTGGCATGTAGTCGTATTTGTTACTGAGGATGTATGTAATTCTTACTGATCTAACCTGCTGCTATGGTAAGTACACAGCTTTCATTTATTATGGGTGTTCCCAAAGAGTCATTTTAAAGAATTGGATGTACAATGAAATATTTGTGTATACATTAATATCTGCTATGCATATAGATTCATATGTATAAACAATATACAGTATTACATTGCACATGGATGTACTGTATGTGGATTTCATTTGTTTCATTGAAATGCATTTTGACTGTCACTATGGTACAATGAATGCATATTCCACTGAAATGTAATTTAGTTGAATTTATTTTGTAGATTATGGTGTTTGTACTTCTGTTCACGTTGTACAGCCATGGTGTTAACATACAAGTAAGCAGTATGGGGGGGGCAATGCCTCCCATAAACATAGTTGTTACAGATTATGCTGCTGTTATGTAAAATGAACATTAGCACAGCTGTTTTTTTTTTTTTTGTTGTTGGTGTTTGAGCTGTCAAGAGAAGGAACTTTCTAAGGATGAGGTCGTCAGTTCCAAAATTATTTGAACTAGAAGCAAATTACATTAAAAGGGTTGGGAGGGTGGCCTAATGGTTAAGGTGTTTGCCTTACAAACACAAAGTGCAGGGTTTGAATCTCACAAGGGATAATTGGCTAGGCTTAAAATGGCTCACAAGGGCAGTCAGCTTAGTACTAATCTGTGAATCTATGAACCTATGGATGTTGGAGGTTATTTTATTTTTCTTGATTGCATTTGTATTGTAATAGAGAAAATGTAGTAGCACTGAAATTAGCAGCTGCAAAGTTCATTGCAGTTTATTTTTAATTTGTAAATAAGTGATTACTTGGTGGTGAGGTCTGTGTACTTAAGATGCATCTGTGCAGTTGTGCAAGGAAGTTTATGCACTTGCAGTCTTATAATGCAAGTTACTATTTTCATTGGTGTTGCACTTTTTTGTGCTCTCATGGGATGGCCTTTTTTGGATTGTGTGTGTGCGTCCGTCTGTTGGAAACAAAAGTGTAGCATTTATGAGTCGACAAAAAGGTTCACTGACTTTGTACCAAGTCAAACAAGGATGACTGATAAAAGTGCATCACAATGATTGCATGTGTCTTTGTGCACCACAACAGTGGTGCTAGTACATGGTTTTAGAATGAAGACCCATATGATAACAGATGATTTATTTGATGGTATGTGTGGGCATTTCAGCTCTTAACATTAGAAATTTCCTTTTCCTTGAAAGACAACAAACACATAAACACACATCTACCAAAACTACAGAGGCCTCCAAAGCAGACACCCAAGCAACTGCCACCTCAAGACATAAGACATGCAACACATAGTTCTCAAAGTCAGTGTGCTAAACAGTCACAGCCCTTAAGGCCAAACACAATGCCAGACACACTTGTTATAGGTGACTCCATAGTCAGACACACTGACGTCCCACTCACCAGACTGAACAAGGAAAAGATCACAGTAAGCTGCCTGTCAGTAACAGAAGCACTTAGGTCACTCCACAGCAAGTACAAGTATGACTCCGTCATTGTCCATGCCGGTGTGAACGACCTGATGGACTACATGAAAAGAGACATAGAAGAGCTCTCAGATTATGTAGCCCAGGCCAGTATGACCCTGACCCTGAGCAGTATCCTACCCTCACCAAGAATGATGCCACAATACAGAGACAAAATGATCAGCTTTAATAATAATTACTGGTGTCATTCTAAGGGATCCAATGTCTGTCTGCCTGGGATGACATGCTTAAGGGACAGCTTGCACCTGTCACCCACCCCATAGTGCCTTTTTAGGCAAGGCTCAAATGATAAACCTAGAAAACAAAAAGTCTAAACCTCAAGATGCCGCCCTCGAAGCCCTCCTCAGTATGGAGAACATCGATGTCTGTGCTGTGACTGAAACCTGGTTCAAGGCTCCTGAGAGCACCCCAGCACTATCAGGTTATACCTCATATCATTATCCATATTCATAAAGGATACCGCATCGGAGACCATCCAGGTGCAATTAACCATAGGTAAAACTGCCCTACAGTTTGTAACATGCTACAGATCACCTTCTCAAACTCAGGAAACCCACACAGCCTTCCTGAAGACACTGGAGAGTATGAATGTCTCTCCAAACACCATCATATTGGGTGACTTCAACTACCCAAACATAGACTGGGAACATTACTCAAGCCCCAACACCCTAGCCCAAAGGTTCCTTGAGTTCATAAACTCAAATGCTATGGAACAACTAGTCACCATTCCCACAAGAGGAGAAAATATACTTGACCTGATCATCACAAACATGGTCATTGGTGAGATCAGACCATAAACTAATCTCACTGGAGATCCACATCCCGCCGCCACCACGAGCAAAAAAGACGACAGTGAAGAACTTCTCAAAAACAAACTTCACATTTCTTAAGACTGGAGTGGTGTCCAAACCCTTACAAATGCCTCACCTCCAGGAATGTATGGATCAAGCAATCCCTAATAAAATCAAGACCCTTTCCACCACCGGTCTGGTGGACTCCAGCCATAAACAAACTCTACAACAAGAGGAGAAAGCTACTACATGACAGAGCAAAATCCCTAAATGGGAAGGCATCTCTGATCAATACTAGCAAAAATCACTCATAAAATCATCCAAGGCCAACTTTGAGAGAAAAAATGACACAAAAGACAATCATAAAGCCTTCTTTAGGTATGTTAGAAACCTGGGTGGAAACTCCCAGATATGCTCAGAATTAGTCCAAAATGATAAAAAATCACTGAACCCACAGACATTGCCAACATACTGGCAGACAGGTTCAGTGCAAATCCCACCCAAAAGGAGAAATATCTATCCCACCAGAGTCTAGCCTCCCAAACATCTCAGATGCCCAGGTGAGAGCTGCTCTCTCTAAAGCAAAAACACAGCATCAATGGGACTGGACGGTGTCCCAACTCAATGAGGAACTAAACCCACACATAAGGCTGCTGTTTAATCTTAGCTTTAGTACAGGAGAGCCTTGTCTGCAAAGCTATGGAGAGGATCATAATGGAACTCATAAATAAAGACATTGGGGACCTACAGACACTGGATCCTACCCACTTTGGCTTTGTCAAGGGCAGATCCTGCCTCTTGAACTTAAACAGTCACTAAGGCCATTGATGAGGGTAAGGCAGTTCACACAGCCTACCTTGACCCATCATAGAAAAGCTCACCAGCTTAGATGTAAACCCATATGTCACAAGATGGGTTGCAAACTGGCTCAAGGACAGAACCCACAGGGTTAGAGTTGCTGGTGCCATGTCAGACTCTGTGTCCCACAGGGCTCAGTCCTGGGCGCCTCTTGTTCGGGATTTATTTTTGTGAAGTGCAGGCAAACGTAGGGGGATTGTGGCTGACAAAATTTGCAGATGACTGCAAACTGGGCACCATAATTGACATTCCATCAGACACAGACATCCTCCAGAAAGGTCTCATAGAAATGGATAACTGGTGCCAGAGCCATGGCCTTAAGCTAAATGCCAAAAAATGTATAGTCATACCCTTTGGGAAAAACAAGGTAACTAATTACCACATAGGTGGTAATCCATTAAACACGGAAGAAGTTATCAGGGACCTGGGTACCCAAGTTGACAGTAACCTCTCTTTTGACACTCACATTGCCAAAGTGGTTAGGAAGACCTTCTACATTGCCCACCTGATCATGAAGGGATTCACATCCAGATCAGGAGAGGTCATTGTACCCTGTACTCTTCACTTATCAGACCAATGATTGAGTACAACGACACCTGCAGCAGCTGGAAAGACCCCAAAAGTGGCAAACCAAAAGGATAAAGGGGCTCAAACATATGACGTCCGATGCCTGACTGAAGAAACTCCAGCTCTATTCAGTCGCATACCATCTGCTCAGAGGTGATCTGTGCCTGACATACAAGGCCATGTCCAACAATTAATGGACATGCTCCACCTGAAAAAATCCAAACCCACCAGAGGCACCAGAGCAACAGCCTTAAACCTCAACACGGATATAAATAGCACGTGCTGGAGGGACAGATTCATCACCCAGAGACTCCCTACACTGTGGAACAGAATCCCAGTCCATGTGAGGCAGAGCCCCTCACTGACTCTGTTCAAGAGAAATCTTGACGAGTGGATGGAATCATCTCTGTATCACTGCTGGACAGAGGCACAGCAAACTAATGGGTATAGTATTCTCATCCTAAGGGGTGGTGAAAGCCACACACACTCTGGCTAGGCTTATAAATGCCCTAGGGCAGATAGCCTAGTATGAACCTATGAACTGACCCATTTCCCTGTAAAGTTCATGACTGTACTGGAAATTATCGGACAGTGTTCATCATACTGATCACCGCTGCAGTACCCTTAGATATATGGGTTATATCCTGCCAGGGATGTAACAGCTGGCCAGCTTCCAGTATTTCAGGGCACCTTCCACACACAAACTGTCAGGCAGCTCGAGCTGAGCTGACTAAAAGGCAAGTTTGTTAGCGAAGCCCTTTTGAGGTTTACTACAGCCAAAGTGTACGTTCCTCTGAAACTTTTGAGGATCGACAGTTGGCTTATGCTGTTCCTTTGCTGGGCAGATAAGTTCCCTTTGGGGGGAAAACTACCACTTAATAATAATTTTGCTTCTTATTTATAATTTCCTCCTCAGGAAAGTTATTTTAAAACTAGAAGTCTGTGTTTTAACTGACTGTCACAAGACTATACTGTACCTTTAAACAGAAGCACTCTTTATTCCTGTCAGTTTAAAAGTTATTTAAAGTAAAGGAAAACCATTTTTCTGTGGAGAAATTGCGTTATTTCACTTTGTAGGCTGGCAAAGTGTTTTAAAGTGCTTTTTACTGTGTTTGTGTGGGGAAAGACTTTTTGTTTTTACAGGCATTTGCTATATGTTTTCCATGAGTAAGAGACTATTTTTGGCTTGACCATAGAACAAACTCTTGGTCCCAATGTTTAATTCCAGCTGAGAAAAGAAAAAGGTAAACAAAACAGCCTTTGCCACCATAGGAGGCTAGCAGTTTGCATCTGCTGCAAGTGGGGGACTCGACTGTGGCCATTTGTTGCACCTCAGACCACTCATCTTTTATCCGGAATCACATTGGTGTAGCACCTACAGCCACTAAGGATCGGGGGATTACCCATGTCCTCTGTGGCTGTTGCGGTCCCCTCCATGTGCAGGAGACAGCCACTCTTGTTCATCCTGAGAGAGGGAATAAAAAAAGCTTCCCTGTTTTGTCAGAATGTTGTGCCCTTTCCTAGGAAAGTTGCCAGTGCCACTGTTTGTCCCATTTATCCTGTCAAAAAGAAGCAGAAAACTATGCATGTTATCAAGTCCTCCTCAAATTTACGTCGGAGTAGTCTAGTGGGTCTGGCTCAGGGTTTAATTTAGGATATCAATCCTTCTTGTAAGGTAGTTTTTTGGTAAAAGAAAGAGGGATGCTTCCTTTCCTGAACAGTTTCAAGATTTTGAATCTGGACAGGAGGTGAATGGACAGACATAGGGAAGGTTTTTCCACAGATTTCTTATTCAAACGCTGAGGAGAACTCAATTTCTGATTCCCCTTTGGGAGTTTCTCTTTCTCTGAGACTATTTCTAGAATGTGTCAGTGTTTTCAGTGGGATAACACTGAGGTTTCTTAGTATCTCAGCAAATACTATGCACTATTACAGAAACAATTTCCAAAACCTGCACCCATTCCCCCTGTTTTGTTTGCTTTGGATGATGAGTGTGTCACTACCTGTAGTTTTCCTGATGATCAGCCAGCTGCTTGTAAAAAGGCAGAGAGAATGTACAAGTTCCTCAGTTTTTTAAGTTTTTATACTCTTCCCAAACCTGATCCTGCAGTTCTAGCTTTAGTTAATCCTGCCACTGCTAAACACTTGGTTAATTCCAAGTCTCTCATTTCTAATAATAATGGGAAAAGTGTATATGCTTCTGCAACTTTGATTTTCAGAATTTTGAATCGTCAGGACTATGTTAAGGTTTGTTGCGACTAATTGCGAAAGTATGAAGAATGTTTTCTCTGGAGTTCCTTCTTGTGAGGAAAAAAATATTCTTTAAATAATTTAATTTCTTTTTTTGTTCAAGTCACTACTCATTGTATGCAATAAATATTTGACTCTGTTGATACTTCAAGGGCTATGGCCACTTGTACTCTTTAGAGGAGGTTTGCATAGTTGCATTCTTAGAACCGTTGAGATGATAAAAATGATATTTTAAGTTCTCCTTTGGGTATAGATTTAGTTTTTGGCCCCTCTGCTGCAGAGGTGATCAAAAAGTGTGATGAAAGGGGTAAGCTGATGCAGGGAGTCTTAAGTTTTTTTCAGCCCTTCTTTTCCAATTTTCCTAGGGATTCTTGACCTCCTCATTCAGTTTTGGTATGACACAAAATAAACAGTGTCAACAAAGTGCAGGTAGACAGACATTTAAGAAGAAATGTCAAGTAAGTTCCAAGAAGAATTCTGCAAAGTCCAAAACCAAGGATGACTGATTAAGGGGCTCTGGGTACTTGCGTATTAATGCAAGCAGGAGACAAAGGTTTCTACAAAACTGTCTTCTGGGCTGCAGTAGCGTTAGTCACACCTAATACTAGGTAATGCATATTCAGAACCGTGCCAAAGAGGAATAAGACATAATTAATTACGGGAAACTGAGACATTTCACTCCTACAGCCCTATCATTTGGGTATCGGCGAAGAGTGTAGAAGGATGGTATCTGTAGACACACAGAATTGCATAGGTTGTAATCTTTGGAAAACAAATCCGTAATTTGGCGAAATAGGAAACATTTGTCTCCTGGTTGCATTAATACGCAAGTAAAGGAATCTATTCTCCACTCCTACCCTGGCACTCCCTTTTATCTTCCAGAAGGTCTAAATCTCCACTTTGGTCTTTGGCAACAGATAGTTTCAGACAAATGGGTTTTGAAGATGAGTATTACAGATGGCAGTGTGAGGACATTTCTCCCCTCCAGGTGGTAATTCCTCATCCTCCAGACCAGAGTCTTATTTCTAACTGTCCATCACATGCTTCCCCAGGGAATGACAGAACCACTTCCCCATTGCAAGTGAGGAAGGGGATTTTATTCAAGGATTTTGTAGTGCCAAAAAATGTTTGGAGACCTGTTCTGGATCTTTGTTTCTTAAACCTGTTTGTGATCTTGCCAAAATTCAAAATTATGTCACTTCACACCCTGTTATATCTTCTTTCTCATTTAGGTTTCTTGGTAACTCTAGATTTAAAAGATGCTTATCACATCCCTATTCATTCAGATTACAGGTGTTTCTTAAGGCTTTGAGTGTCTGGATCACATTAGCAGTTCTGTGCCTTAACTTTGGACTGTCCACTCCACCAGGAGTGTTCACAAAGTGTCCAGCTCCAGATATAGTTCATTGCAGGCTGCAGGATATCCACATTTTCCATGTTTAGATTACTTTCTTTATTTTGCAGAATATTTTTCAAATTCTCCGTAATCTGTTTCTAGGGTGAGAGATCTGTTATACAAGCTGAGCTTCTAAGAGAACATTCAAAAGTCATTCTTGACTCCTTCTCACAGGATTGTGTTTTATGGATCTCAACTAAATACCACAGTTCAAATGTTTTATTCAACAGGGAAAAATACATCTATATATTTATCTATTTCTAGTGCTTTCCAGTCAGAGTTTGGTCAATGTGAGGGAATACCTCAGTCTTTTGGGTCTCAGCTCTTCTGTGATTGTCATGATACCCCTCCCCTGTCTATACTCCACATGAGAAGAATAGAAAGGTATCCAAAGTCTCCGTGGTCCCAATACCAACACCCAATGTCTTTTCAAATCTCAGTGCAGCGGGTTGTCAGAAGAGAAATCACTTGGTAGAGACAACAGATATCCCTAAATCCAGGTCCCCCTTCTTCCTCCCTGTTACAAAACAGTCTGTCACCACAGACACCGCATACTTTCTTTGGGGAGCAATTTCAGGAGGGATAAAAGTGCCAAGATGTATGGGATACTAGTGACTGATACAAACACATAAATATAAAAAAAATGATTGCCCTGATCAATGTCCAATCATCTTTGGTCCCTAGGACTTCAAGTTGTTACAGACAATACCACCGTTATATGGTACATCCACAAGCAAGGTAGAACCAGGTCATTCCCTTTGCAGTATAGGTATGTTAACTTGGGATATAGGTTTACAGCACAGTCTCGCTGTACAGGCATCCTACATTATCAGAGCAAAATTGTGTGGCAGACAGGCTGAGTAGGACAAGGACAAGAACCTCATGAATGGAAATTAGATCGGGGAATCTTCCAAGATTTGATCCATCTGTGGGGAGTTCTTTAAGTAGATCTGTTTGCCTCTTCTCTGAAATGTCAGCTGGCAAGATTCTGTTCTAGTATTCCTGCAAGAAGGCCTCCTTGGACAGGAGCATTCCTCTGTGCTTTTCCACCCTTTCCACTAATATCCAAGGTACTTCTGAAGATTCAGAAGGAACCCCTTAAGATCATTGTGGTGACTCTCTTATGGCCCACTAAGTAACGGTTCTCCCTTCTTTTGGTAATGGCCGGGGGGGAATAGGGTTTATATTATAAGTTCGAAGTTTGAAAACTTTGAGTCTCATATAATTGACATCATATGAGCTAAGTTTTCAAGCACTGAATGTTTCAACAGCGATCGCCGTAGCAAAGTTTTCCATTCAGTTCATTGTAGTGCGATCTCAGAGTTGGTATATTTAAGTAGTGGGGGGTGCTGGCCCCTGCATAGAGCATTCAGGTATGTTTTTTTTGTTTTTAGTTTGTTTACATTTTAAGTATGATGTTTGAAAACTTCACTCATATGGAGTCGACCATATGAGATTCGAAGTTTTCAGACTTCAGACTTATAATATAGACTCGTACACATACCACAAGCCTGCTACACAGACTGAATCTAGTCACACTAGAATATGTGTGTGTGATATACACTGACACCAGTCAACTTCAGTTAATTTCCTGGATGATAGGGATTTATTTCCTTTTAGAGAATGGATGAACTGTACATCAGCACTTTGACTGGAGAACGAACATTCTCCAGCAGGGTATTAATGTGCAAGTAATGTCCACTGAAAAACGAGTCCACTGCTTCACGGCAGCATGCCAAGCTGCTGTGGAGCTCGGACAGAAAGAACTTCTGTGTTTCTGGCAGCCATCTTTTGTTTGCCTTTTGTGTTTCTGGCAGCCATCTTGTGTTGGTAGGGGCCTATCTTCTGTGCTAATGAGAGTAGAAGGGCTGCCTGGACCTTGTCTGGCACAAGCTGATTGGTAAAGAAAGAAATCTCATCAGTTGGTAAAGAAACCTCATCAGTCTTCACAGACGCAACAATCACTATTCCTCCACTATCTTCTTGGACCTGTCAAAAGCATTTGATTCTCCCATACTCATCTTCTTAAGACATTCTCAGATTTAAACTTCTGTAATTTCACCCTTGCATGGTTCAAAGATTACCTCACAGGACACAACAAGCAGTCTCATGGCAACAGACCCTCATCATCATCATCCCCCTTTTTCCCATTTACATGGGGTCGGGTATCATATTAACTGTCGCCAACTCTCTTGATTCAGTGCCACTCTCCTGCCTTCTTCAACACTCATGCCTGACTGTCACAGATCTTCTTTCACACAATCCATCCACCTCTTTGCTGGATGCCCTCGCTTCTTCTTACCTTCTTCCTGTCTGTCCCAAATCTCCCTCACCAGATTGTCTTCTGCTTTTCTACACATGTGCCCATACCATCGTAATCTGTTCTCTTTGATCTTTTCTGCAATTGGAGCTACTTTGGCTTCTGCTCTTATGTCCTCATTTCTTCGCCTGTCCCGCAGTGTGCATCCTACCACCTTTCTCAGGCACTTCATTTCCATCTCCTCTAGCTTCTTCAACTGTTCTGCCTTTACTGCCCAGGTTTCTGTACCATACAATAGTACTGGTCGCACCACTGTCTTGTACACCTTACTTTTAGCTTCTTTGGCATTCTTCAGTCATAGACTACACCTGATACTCTATGCCAGTTGGCTGCAGCCCCTCTGATTCTAGCTTTGACCTCTTCATTCAGACTGCCCTTCTCCTCAACCACCCCTCCCAGATACTTGAAGCTGTTTACCTGTTCCACTATCTTCCCATCTATCTCTATTCTCAACTTCTTCTGATTTCCCTAATCTGCTGCCATTACCACTGTCTTATCTGTGCTTAGTTTCATCCCATGTGCCTTCAGATTTGCATTCCATTCTCCTATCCTTTGCTGAAGTTCTAGATCAGAGTCCGCCTGTACTGCCACATCGTCTGCATACAGCAGCTTTGTTGATCTGACCCCTCCAACCTGTTTGCTGATGTAGTCCATTACCAATATGAACAGCAGTGGGCTCAGAGCTGAACCCTGGTGTACACCCATTCCCACTGGGAACCCCTCAGTGAGGCCAAACACTGTTTGTACTTGAGTCACTGGGTCCTTGTACATAGCCTGCACTAATTCTACCAATGTTTCTGGGACTTCAAACCACCGCAGTACTGCCCAGATCAGCTTTCTTGGGACCTTGTCATATGCTTTCTCCAAGTCTAGGAAAGCCCAGTTTGACTCTCTCCTCTTCTCTAGTTTCTTCTCAAGTATCTGTCTCAATGCAAACATCGGGTCAGTTGTGCTGCATCCTGATCTGAATCCGAACTATTCATCTCCCATCTTACATTCTACTATTCTGCGTATCCATTTATCAATCACACTCTCCAGAACTTTCATGAAATGTGGTAGGAGTTTGATGTTTCTGTACTGTCCACAGTTGTGGATGTCCCCTTTGTTCTTGTACACTGGCACGAGTATGCTTATTCTCCAGTCATCTGGGATACGCCTTTCTCTCCACACTGCAATTAGTACCCTCAGGAGCCATTTCTCCCCTAGCTCATCCAGCATCTTTATCATATCTGCTGTGACCTCATCTGAGCCTGCTGCTTTCCCTGACTTCATTTTCCTTAGTGCTGCTCTTACTTCTTCTAAGCTGGGCTCCTCTTCTACTCTCATTGTAGGCTGTTTCTGGGGCAGTACCGCTTCTGTGGGGTTTTCTTCATTCAGAAGCTGCTGGAAATACTCCTTCCATCTGCCTTTGATGTCCTGTGGGCTGGTAAGCAGGTTGTTGCTGGAATCCCTTATGAAGGGTGTCTGACTATCTTCTTTATCTTTCTGTCTTTACCTTGCAACCTGGTATAGTTTCTTTGTGCCCCTTACTGAGTCACTTTCCAGAAGCTGATAGAGTGCCTCTGATGCCCTATTCTTTGCTATTGCAACTTCTTTCTTAGTTTCTTTGTTAGCCAACCAGTAGTCCTTCCTAGCTTGGTCAGTCTTTTCAATCTCCCACTTCTTCCTGCACTCCTTCTTTCTTTTGATTACTTCCTGCACTTCTGCATTCCACCACCAGCTTTCCTTATGTACCTTATTTCCATACCTGGCTCGGCCACATATCTTTTCTGTAGTCCTAACACATGCTGTTTTCAGGCGCTGCCACTCTTCTTCTTCAACTCCACCTATTTCCTCCTCTTCTTGGGGTGCTAGAGCCCTGAGTAATTCCTTGAACTGCTGTACTTTCTCTCCAGTCAACTTCCAGACCCTATCACCCCTATTACCAGTTGAACTTGGAGTGCCCCAAGGCTCTATATTAGGCCCACTCCTATTCTCTATATGTACTAATAACCTTCATCTTGCAACCACTCACGCATCACTCATCCAGTATGCAGGCAACTCAACTGTGATTTGTTCTGCACCCTCCCTACTAGAACTTCAAACACTAACTCAAGCCTTTCAGGAAGATGAGTCCTGGCTAACAAATGCTAATTTAATCCTAAACCCTAAAAACAACAGATAATATTCTCTCCTAACAAAATTACTCCTACCCAAAACACTTTCTGCATTACCTCTCATAACAATACCTGTATAACCCTCTCACAGCACAGTAAACTACTCTGAATAGAATTTGACCATAAACTTAAATTTGATATTCATATTTCTCAGACAGTAAAAAAGTACACAAAAAACTAGGTACCCTACATAGAAGTAAACACTACTTCACAACGAATACCAAAATAGTCGTTGCCCAAACCCACCTACTCTCCACCTTAGAAATCTGAATTACAAAAACTTGAAACCTGCTACAATAAAATCACAAGATTTGCCACAAATTCACCAGCTAGAACACGTCCTAGCCTAGCACTCAAGCAGCTTGACAGGTTAGAACTTCCCCAACTCCTGCACTACACACAACTCTCAATGACCCACAGAATCCTCTCAGAGCCTGAAAATTACCCGCCCTACAAACTCTTCTGAGACCCTGTACTACTGCTAGACCTCTCTGATCCACCAACAGAAACCACATAAAAACTCATATAGCTAAAAATCAGGCCGGAGACGCCCTCTTTTCAAACTACATAGGTAAACTCTGGAATGTCTTACCAACCAATTTTACCCCCTTAACATCCCTAACAATATTTAAACCAGCCTTAAAAAGCTTTTTCCTTAGCAAATGGATCTGCCCTTGCACTACCCTTGGTTGATAACTAACTATTCTATCACCACAAGCATCTCTACAATTCTTTCTTTAACATTTTTGTAAATACGAAACTTGCTTTAATGCCTCCATATAGCACAGAAGAAACTAGGTGATATCTGCTACTACTATGATATAGAACCTCCTTCTATGAGTCTTATTCTAAACATTTATAAATTGCCACTAAAGGCCTACTGTTGATATAACATTAGATTTGATATTATCATATGCATTATTGGTGCTTAGCCTTTTGGATTAGTACAGGGTACATCTGTGTAATAGCTTAGAATATTACTACCTAACATTTCTTATTTTGTATTTAAAATTTTTTGTGCCATATTTGTATACATTTGTGTTGCTTATTTTGTATTTTTGCATTTTATTGTTAATGGTGCATTTCTCCCTAGGCCTCCGCTGAAAAAGGACGTGTCCAGTCAGACTTTCCAGGTAAAAAAAAATGTAAAATAAATAAGATAAAAATCTAGCCAATCCTGCTAGTCCCTCCTTTGTGTTACTATAACCTTTTATTTTTTTGTGGTATTTAAACCCTGTGTTTGAGCTGGTTTGGGCTTGTTTGTTTGGGTAATCTGCTGGCACGTTGCCCTCAGTCGGCCTGGTTAACAAAGTCTTGGGTCCTGTGTTGGTTGCTGTCCCTTCTTCCATGACGTCCAGTTGTCAGGGCTATAAAACATGCAGCCGATGCCATTTTCATCAGTCTTTCTTGCCTCGCGGTGCCCGAAGCAGAAGCAGTTCGCAAGGGCCGGTCGGCCAACTCCTGAAATTTTCATTTTTCAACTTTCAGAACAGACATCTTCAACTAAAAGCTAAGTACCCCGTTGGGGAAACTTTTTCTTGCTCCTTTCCGATGTCAGTAAAAGTTAATAATTGCATTACTTGTGGAAAGCAAATACCTCATGAAGATTTTCATTCTTACTGTATTCCTTGCCTAGGCCCTGACCACAATGTACCTTGCTGTCAGTTTTGTGCTTTATTTAATCAGCGCACTATCTGTAGTCAGTATATTTTTGCCTCTAAATATTTCGGTTCTCTGTTTAATTATCCAGAAATGTCGTCAGTTAACCATCCGACTACCGGGATTTCGAAAAAACGCAAAGATAAAGACAGAGACAAAAACTGCCGATGATGCTTCTCCTAAGCCAGTCACCAGTTCGCCAGTACTCAGTGAGGCACTTTCGCAGCCCCTGATACCCGCTACTTCTGATTCACAGGCCTCTACTGAGACCCATTCGGAGTCCGGTATGCTGCGGGATACATCAACTGTGGAACCCGTGGATGTCTCTACCTTGTATGTGTCCGGAGCCGCTGTGCAGACACTGGCTTCTGAGTGTGTATTCAGGCCTATGGACTTGCATATTAAATTGACGCCTCCTTCCTTACTAAGGCCTAAATCTCGATGCATGTCTTAAAAAAAATGATGCCCAGACCACATGTTCAGGCCTCTCTGCCTAAAAAACAAATGATAAAAATCACTGAAGGTCTAATAACTCTAATCAGGGGTAGCCAACCCCCCCCCCCTTCTAAGAGGCCTAGGGCTGAGCTTGACTATCAATCTTCTGATCAGGGTTCTGTTTTTTTTGACTCCTCTGATGACCTGGATTTGTCCTTACCTACTTATGAAGATTCTGATACAGAGGACTCTATTCCCTCTGCTTCTCCTCCTGAGGATTTTTCTTTTGGGGAAACCTTACATACTCTAATGGAGCATTTTCACTGGGAAAGCCAGGAATTTTTTGATTATAAAAAGAGGCTTAGGGATTTTCCTTCTCCTACCTCAGCATAGGCCTTTGGCTATTCCTCCTGTACTAGACATTGTTGATGATGCTTTCTCGGAATTTAGTTTGGCCCCTGATTCCTTGCCTCCTGCTCCCAGTAAACCTGACAGATACTACAAGGTCCTTGAATCCCACAAGTTCCTTTTCAAAAATCCTATTGCAGATCCAATTTCACAGGGGCCCAAGGGCATTAAGGCTTCTACTGCTAAAAATCCTACCCCTTCTGATAGAGACTCCAGGGCGCTGGATAGATGGGGTAAAAAGGTTTACACTTCAGCAACCTTGGCCATTAGAGCTTTAAACTGCCAATTTCATATGTTAAAATGTCAGCAACATGTTTTTGGACTGCTTAAACAGAAAATTATGTTGATTCCTGACTGTATGGAAAATAAAGACTTACAGGATTTAATGCATTCTGCTGAACAAGTTGGAAAACATACTTTGCAACGTGGTTTTGATTCTTTAGAGGTCTCTTGCAGGGCTGCTGTTACTGTGTCTGTGCTTAGAAGGCATGCTTGGCTTAAGGAGCAATCTTTGCCTGATCATGTTAAAGCTAAATTGTTGGATGCTCCTTTAAATTAGGACCACCTGTTTGGCAACAAGGCTGAAGAAGTTCTTAAGATGGAAGATAAAGCTAAATCTATGCAAACTGTTAAAGATTTTGTACAAGTTCAGCCTCCTAGATTTAGTAGGCACTGGCCCTCTAAGAATTGGTCCTTTCCAGCCCCTTCCAGGTCTTCTCAAGCCAAACCCAGACACAGCAAAAACCCCAGGTTTCAGTCCCAGGGGACTGACAGAAGTAAGCAGTGGGGGGCCTCCACTTCCAAGTCAGGGAATAACAAGACTCCCCCTATGGTAAACTGTCTCTATGACTTCCTTTTAAAATTTTCAAACATTTATCTTCTAACTGCCCCTTTGGGGGGAAAGATTGCTCTTCATGCAATGAATTGGGAACCCATTACTCAGGACAAATGGGTTTTAAATATAGTGTCCCAGGGATACAGATTTCACTTCCACACGTTGCCAACGCCAAATGGGTGGCCGGACCTACCCCCAAATCAGTGGGCAGAGGCTCAAAAATAAGTATTTTCTCTCTTAAGCATGGGGGCTATTCATCTGGTACTAGAAGAGGAAAAGGGACAAGGTTTCTACTCGAGACTTTTCCTGGTACCCAGAAAAGACGAATCATGGCGTCCTGTCTTGGACCTGTGTACTCTAAACACCTTTCTGGAGATTCCAAAATTCAAGATGCTGACTCTTCACCAGTTACTTCCTATGCTAGGCAAGGACGCCTGGTTGGCAACACTAGATTTAAAAGAAGCATACCTGCACATCCCAATCAGGGAATCTTGCAGAAGATATCTATATTTCAAAGCAGGCTACACGCACTATCAGTTCTCTGCACTGCCCTTTGGCTTATCTACTGCACCCAGGGTATTCACAAAGTGCCTAGCTCCAGTTATTGCATTTTGCAGACAAAGAAGTATTCAAATATAACCATACATGGACGATTGTCTAATTCAGGCAGAAAGCCAGGACATACTTTTAAATCATCTGGCCTTTGTAAAAAGGGTTCTAACTTGCCTGGGGTACACCATAAACGAAAAGAAATCACAACTGGTACCCTGTCAACAAATTACATTCTTGGGAGCAAGCTTGAATACAACTTCCCAGATGGACCCTATAGCTGTGCCAGTGAGGAGTCTTACTGGGGACCTGGTGAGCAAGGGAGCAGCCAGCCCCAGACTTACTGTGATCTCTGTGAGCGCTTAAGGGAAATTGTACTTTACTGTGTGTATTAGTTATCCTTTTTTCTTCTAGGAGACAACCTCCCTGGTGTTAGTGGTGAGGATTGAGGCTCCTTGATTGCTGGGCCAGGGCACGGTCGTCACAGTGGCGTTGGCTGCATGTTTTATACCCCTGACGACCTGATTTCATGGAAGAAGGGAAAGCAACCGATACAGGACCTAAGAATTTGTTAATCAGGCTGACTTGAGGGCAACCTGCAAGCAGATTACCCAAATGTAATGACTGCAACAGTGAATACACTCGAACACCTACATTTATGGTAAGTGTACACAACTGTACTTTTCACTGTTGCAGTCCTAACTAATGGGTTATCCGGCTCCCGGTAGCCCTCAAACAGCCAGAATACCAAAGGTAAGTAAAAATGACACTAGCCGCCATCAGTTGCAAAGGACTGCAGGGTGTCCGATACAAAAGGAGGCAGCCGACATCACTTCCTCAGTCTTCCTTGCCACGGAGCCTGAAGCAGAAGCTTTTCATGCACAAGTGCTGGTTGGCAGATTTCCTTGGTTTGTTTCTGACTACAAGAGTTGAAGTCTACTACAGCTAACTACCCCATTGGGGATCCTCTTTTCTTGCCTTAACGAATGTCAGAAAAGGTTAATAATTGCCTTACCTATGGAAAGCAGATTCCCCATAGAGATTTTCATTCCTATTACATTATCTGTTTAGGCCTTGACCACGACGTTCCCAATAGTGATCTCTGTGCCTCCTTTAATCCATGTACTATCCATCGTCGGGCTAAGATTTTGGCTAGGCATTTGGAGTTTGGCCTAAGTTCGTTAGTATGGCGTCCGCCGGTCTTCAGGCTTCGGATATTCCGAAGAAGCATAAGGATAGCACACTTCTTCCCTCATCTCCTGCTGCTCCTTCGGTGGTTGCCAGGACTCCTAGTCCCTCAGGCTTGCAAGTAAACCTTTCTTTAGTAAGCCTGTGAAAAGGCAGGCTCCAGTTCCTTCTAATTCCCCTCAATCCCAAATGGTTAAAATGGCTAATGATTTGTTAACTCTTATTAAGGGTTCTCAGCCTCATCCTCCCAAAAGTAGTAGTGATGTTTCTCCTGTGGTTTTGTCCTGTTCAGGGTCTGATTCTTCCAGCATTTCTGCTGATGAAGAGGAATTTTCTCAGGCTTTTTCTCCCTTTGAGGATTCAGATGCAGAGGAGTCCATCCCTTCAGCCTCTCCTCCAGAGGATTTCTCTTTTGGTGACACTTTGAATACCCTCAGGGAACATTTTAAATGGGAAAGCCAGGATTATCCCCAATCTAAGAAGCGGATTAGGGAGTTTCTGGATTTACCTCAGCATAAACCTCTTGCTATTCCCCCTGTGTTGGAAGTTGTTGTTGTTGATGATTTTTTGGAAAATTCCTTGTTTGCAAATTTGGTTCCCCCTGCTCCCTGTAAACCTGACAGGTACTACAGACTCCCTGATTCTCACCTTTTTCTTTTCAGGAACCTGTTGGCAGATCCAGAGGTTATTTGTCAGGGCCCTAAAGGAGTTAAGGCCACTGTTACCAAGAATCCTGTTCCTTCGGACAGGGAATCTAGGAACCTAGATAGGTGGGGCAGGAAAGTTTATACATCTGCCACCCTAGCTATTAGGGCTATAAATTGCCTTTTTCATATGCTGAAGTACCAACAGCACACCTTGGAGGCTATTAAATCTAAGCTAGCAAGTGTATCTCCTTTGGCTGAGAGTAAAGACATGCAGGATTTGTTGAATTCAGTCACTCTGGTCAATAGGCATTATTTGCATTGTAGTTTTGACATCCTTGAGATCTCCAGTAGGGCTACGGCTACTGGATCTGTTATTAGAAGGCATGCTTGGCTCAGAGAACAGCCTTTTCCAGAACCTGTCAAGGGTAAGCTTTTGGATGTAGCTCTGCATAAAGGCAAAGCTGAGATGGTACTTAAGAAGATGGAGGATAAGGCCAAGTCCATGCAAACTGTCAAGGATTTTCTGCAAGTCCAACCCCCTCGCTTTAGCAGGAATTACCCTTCCAAGAGTTGGACCTTTCCTGATACCAGCAGACAGAACCATTCCAGGACTAGAGGCTACAAATCATCTAGGGGGCAGGCAGTTACCCCTCAAAGGTCTAAGTGGTGGCAGGCTTCCACTTCTAAGGCAGGAAGCTCCAAGCCTGCATCTCAGAACACTCTCAATTACTTTTTTATAACTGCTGCCTGTTCTTGCTTGCCTGGAGAGTCCTTTAGGGGGAAAGTTGGCCCTTTTTTCAGATGTCTGGGCCTCTATCACAGACGACAAATGGGTGCTCAGAACGGTGTGCCTGGGGCACAAGTTTTCTTTGCACACCTTTCCAGCTCCCAAAGGATTCCCAGACGTTTCTCCAATCTGAAGGGCAGAAGTAGAAAAACAAATCTTGTCTTTGTTTCATCTGGGAGCAATAGAATCAGTTCCTGCTCAGCAGGTAGGTCAGGGCTTTTATTCCAGGCTTTCCCTAATTCCAAAAAGAGGGCACCTGGTGCTCTATCCTAGATCTTTCCATTCTGAACTATTTTCTAGTAATTCCAAGGTTCAATGCTCAGTCTGCATCAGTTGCACCAATGCTAGAAAAGGATTCCGGGCTGGTAACCTTTGATCCCTAAGAAGCTTATCTGCACATCCCTATCAGGGAAAGTTGCAGGCAGTATCTTTGTTTCAGAGTGGGCAAGCAATATTATCAATTCTCTGCACTGGCCTTTGGCTTATCTACTGCTCCCAGAGTCTTCACAAAGTGCCTGGCCCAATCATTGCTTTTTGCAGGCAGAAGAAAATTCAGATTTACCCATACTTGGACAACTGTCTGATTCAAGCAAGTTCTCAGCAACAGCTACTAAAGGATCTGAAATTCATAAATACTCATATCTCTTCCCTGGGTTACACTATCAACGTGGAAAAATCAAAAATGGTACCATCCAAGGTGATAACATTCCTGGGAGTGAGTCTGAACACAGCTGCCCACATGATATATCTCACCCAGGAGAAGCAGACAACTCTTTCAGTTTACTTCAAGGACTTGGCAAGCCTGTCCCAGCTCCCTGCAAGGAAATGCCTGCAAGCTCTGGGATTCATGGCATCTTGCATGCTCATGATTCCATATGCAAGACTGCATATGAGGAAATTGCCTTTTTGTGGTGTTGGCTGCTCCCAGGTGGTTCTCCGTGCCTGCTTGCTGTGCTTTTTTCGTGGATTTGAGTATATTCAGCACTTTTGTTGTTTGTGGTTTGTTATGGAGGCCGGTACGGGGAATACCACTGTAAGTGCGTTGGGCGCTTCTGATGAGGATGGCGTACAGTTTGAAGTCTTCAATACCCGCCAGCTCACGGGTCAACTTACCCAATTGGTTCAGCTCCTCACTCCCTTGGGTCAAGGGTTACAGGCCGTTATTAGCGAACAGCATGAGATCATCAAGGCTCTCACTTCCAGGTCTGCAGGCTTTGATTTACGACAGCGACCGAACAACAGCGATGGTTCTGCTGTTGTGCAGGACAGGATGGATACATTCAACTTTAATAACACTCCAGCAGTGTTACGGGATAGTGATGTGGCCGTTCCTAGTACCAGTAATAACCACGCTGGTTCCGCTACCGCTGCTGCTCCTGTTTCCACTTTCAAGGAATGGGTTTTTCATAAACCGAACTTTCATTTTAGTGAAAATGATGAAAATAATGTACATTCTAATTCCTCCTTTTCTGAAAACATGCGGCTCCTCGAACGAGCCCTATACAGGTACAAGATTTTGGAACTGGACAATTTATATCTTAATGAGTGTCTTAACAAGCATATAGTCCCTAAGGGGCTACGGGTATACAAGTACCCGAATAATGTAGTGTGTGGTAGTGATTTTCATACTGAACTTCTAAGACTGTTTGATGAATGTGGCTTAGGGATTGTTAGGGCCATAATTAAAAGAAATGATTTGGAAATCCACACTTTGCAAAGGGATATTTTTAAATATAATGATGCTATCACCGTTGATTTGATGTTCACCATTGAAACAGAGAAACAGAAATATCATGATTTAAGGAAGTACATTGATCAGCAATGTACTACTGTTTTGAATCGTAAATATAAAAAATTGAACAGAGACATTAAGGAATATGCTGAGGGTAGGCACTACCCTAAACCCCCTTTGTGTAAGGGTGAGAATATAAACCCAACGGCCTTCAGGGAGGTATCTAGTCCCTTGGAGGCAGAGTCCCCAGTTCAGGAACCCTTTCCGCCTATAACTCATTTTCAGACAGCTGATGAGATTTATCAGGAAGATTTTTTACCCAGGAGGTCAGAGCGCCTTCGCAAGCAGTCCCATTACCAACAGAGGAATTTACATCAGACGAGACCTCCGCAAGGGATGGGTGGGCAGCCACCCAAAGGGTGGAGGAGGAACCAGAAAGAGGACTGGTGAGCCCAGGCAATATTCATAGGACAGCCATTGGTAACTATTTTAAGTATACATTAAATGACTATCACATCTACAACTATAGTGATCTTGCTATCTCTGAAACTTGGTTTACACTATTTACTAAGGGTTTTAAATTTGTGCCCAGTAGGGGCAGTAGCTTGGTAAATACCATTCTGGATGTCAAACTTTTCATCCGTAAATTGAATTTGCAGCATTTACTTGGGTCCACTTCCACGGGACATGGGCTTAATCTTAAAAAATCAAGTACGTATAACCCCCCTTTACATCCGCAACTAAAAAATCTGGAAAATAGAATTGAGAAACAGATTCGGAGCAATGTGGGGAAGTCCAAGCACGTCTCTAATTTAAGTTTGGCCGAGGCTACCCTTTTAGCAGAATTGGGGGCTAACCCCTCTGTTAGAGTTATGGAACCTGACAAAGGGGGTGGCACGGTCATCATGGACCAAGTATTATATGAGGCCAAAATGTATAGCCAAAATGTATAGTTTGTTGACAGATGGTAACAAGTATACTACTGTGTCCAGAAATGAGGTACATATTTCTTACAAGAAAATTGACTTGGTTCTTAAAGACCTTCTGGATCAGGACATTATTGAAATGGATCTTTTTTCATTTTTGGATAATTCATATCCAAAGGTGCCAACCATATTTGGGGTACCTAAGATCCATAAAAATGTGGAGGATCCGCCTCTACGACCTATTGTGGCAGCCCAGGGGTCTAAAACCCACAGTCTTTCGAAATATTTGGATTGGAAGTTAAAGCAGCTGTGGGGTAGAAACCAGTATCTCCTCAAGGACTCGTGGGAATTTTTACGTGGTATCACTAATGATTTGTATAGGCCTCACCTGCTTTTTGTCACCATTGATGTGGTCGACTTATTTTCAGTGATACCCCATACCACTGGGTTGGAATGGATGGAAGAAGTGCTCTGGGCATGTCAAGGTGTTACCAATAATGATGTCCATTTGATCTTACAGTTGTTAGAACTGGTCCTGAGACACAATTATATTTACTTTTGTGGTGAATATTTTCAACAAACATCAGGGGTCTCTATGGGAGCTAATTGTGCTCCCACTTATGCAGACATCATTTTGTCAGTCTGGGAACAAAAGTTTGTCATTCATAGTGAGTTCTCAAAATATTGGATTCACTGTACTAGGTTCCTGGACGACATATGTATTTTTTGGACAGGACCAGAATCTTCTATTGAAGATTTTATAACCTATTTACATTCTGCAACGGAATTTCTGCGGTTTACTTATCAAGTAACCGAGGACCAAGTGAATTATCTAGATCTTACCCTTAGTAAGCAAGGAGAAGGGTTTAGCTCTTGCATTTACAGAAAACCATTGTTTTCCAACGGATATCTTCATTATTTAAGTTCACATCCAAAATTTCAAAAAAGATCTATATTAAAGGACCAATTTGTCAGGGTTTCCCGCATGACATCTGACGACTCTAATTTTCAATCTGAGGGGGATAAGTTGACGTCATTTTTTATGGATAGAGGATACCCGACAGATCTGATTAATTCTGTTAAAAATGAAGTTTGGGCTGCTAGGAAAAGTAGGATCTGAAGTAGGAGATTCATTTGTCTGCAACCTGTGGGTTATGGATCCGATATCGGATCCGAACCGGCATGGTTTACCAGCTATGGATCCAAGCTCTCAGCTCCTCCCCTCACCCATAATGCCCTGCTCTACCCTCATGACCCCAGATCTCGTTTGCCGCGCATGGTGACCAGATTGTTTTTCCAGCTCTCCAGCTAAGTGCTATATTCAGTATTTTAATTAGTCAAAGTTAAAAATTTTTTTGGTTAATTTGTGTGAAAGTGTAGGTTTCCCTCCTGTATTATAACTTTTTTTTTGAGTTTAATCTTAAAATTATATCCCTCCCCTTGCTGGTAGCGTAGTGTGTGTGTTGGGCCTGTGAGTGATTTTTCTTGTTTTTAGTTACTTTACTTTAGTTCTAGTAACTTTTATTGTTAGCTTGGGATGTCTGAGCAGCCCAAGACTATTTTCTCTAAGTGGTCTGAGTGTGGCCATAAGCTTTCCCCAGCTGATGGCCACACTGTGATAGATGCCTGGGGTTGAACACCTCACATCTGGATGTTCCATTTGTGCAGGGTTCAACCCCAGGGCATTGAAGGAGCGGAGGTCCAAGCTTGTTTTGGCGGGTCTCTTACCGCCAGACTCGGCTCCGACCTCCGCTCCTTCGGGGGTAACCGCCTACGGTTATTCCCTCTCGGCTCCCCTCCTCCTCCTGGGACTCAACCTCCCGTTTCTGGTTCGGAGGAGAGGGATGCTAGAAGAAGGACCGGAGGAGAAGCACCATAAGCGGCGGGCCGAGACCTCTGTTTCGGCCCCGCCAGCCAAGCGGCTTCTCCCGGCCTCCTTGTCTGCTGGCTCTCCTCCTCGGCTCCGGTCTCCAGTGTGTTTTTCACGGGACCTGAGGAGGAGGAGACCCGATCTCTGTCGAGGCTATCGAGGAGGCACTCTAGGCCTACCTCGGTAGCCTCTTCAGATCAACCAGCCTATCGGATGCTGATCTGGACCGGATGATGAGAAGGTTCATCCAGGCCCAGATGCAGATGGGAGTGCTCTTGCCTCCCCCCTCCTCTGGGAGCTCGACCCTTTTCAAGCCAATTGCTCCTTCTCCGACCCGCTACCGGGTTCGGAGCAGTTGAGCCGAGCAGCCGAGCCGGGGTGGGTCGGCGCCGATAGTACTTGGTGCCGGATCCGACCTCTCGGAGCCTGGATCCGAGCCGGATCCGGGGATCAGTGCTCCTTCAGCGCCGTCTGTGTCGGAGCGCACTGTCCCTTCTGATCCGGCGCGCCGGCTCCGATCCACTCCGGATCCGAGGGAGCCATTGTCGGATCCTTTGGTCGAGGTCGGCTCCCTTCGCTTTTGATGTAGTGGAGAGGGCCCTGTTGAGGGTCTCCGGACCCCGGCACTTGTTTGGCTCCGTCCGCTCCCTCTGCACTGGGTCAGGCTTCCACCATCCGCCCTTGGGACAGCCCGCTTGTGCCCCAAGCTGTTCCCCTGGAACAGGTTACTGCTTGCAGGAGTCCTCTGACAGCCCCCAGAGGATGTTCCCGCAAGCATACGTGCAAAAGGAGGCACATTGACTCCCGAGTCTCTCACGGAAGACACGGATTTGGAGGAAGGGAAGGCTCCCCACGGTCACCCCCCGAGCATGTCTCATTTGGGAACATCATGGAAATGCTCCGCATAAGGGGTGGTCTGCCCCAAGTCTTCCTCGGACGAGTCCGTGTTCTTGGAGGCATTTGAAGCGGGCCCATCTACCTCTTGGGTGTCCCTCCTGCCGACCCCTGGTGGACCTCATTACCACCAGGGCGTGGAAGGAACCGGACACCGTGGAGCCAATCCCTAAGAGGCCCGACCGGATCTTCAGTCCACCGGCTGACCGTGCCCATTGGAGTAAGGGGCCTCCGGTAGATGCCATGTTGACGGCGGCGGCCACCAAGAGGGAACTTGCTCAGGAGAGTCCCTCAGTCCATCCCCCGAGCAAGGAGTCTCGGATGATGGACTGCTTGGGGAAGCGGATGTTTAGTTCAGCGACCTTCTCGGTAAGGGCGCTGAACTACCTGGCACACGTCATTAGGATGCAGCACGATCTTATTAAAGAATACGCTGCATCTCCCCCAGAGTCCATGTCGGAGGAGGACAAAGTGCTGCACTCCACCCGCATGGCCACTCTTAGATAAGTTACCAATACCTCTATGCGGCTCCTCTCCCATGCTACGGAAGGCACCGCTAGAGCCGCAGGGGCAGGTCTAGTCACTAGACGTCAGGCCTGGCTCCGTCATTGCGATTTCTCAGAGCCCTTCAAAGCGTCATTTGCTGACGCCTTTGATGGTTCTGCCCTCTTTGGCATAACCATTCGCCACACTTTGACCCAGAGCGAGAAGGACCGGAAGACGCTGTCTGCCGTCCGGAATCCGCTTCTCTGCACCCCAGAGGCCCTATTCTAGGAACCAAAAGGGTCAGAAGAAGATGTGGTTCCGGAAGTCGCAGCAATCCCAGCCTGCTCCGGACAACCAGTCCTTCCGTGGCAGAGGAGGACAGGGAGGATGCCGCCCTAGAGGCAGAGGGGCTCCCAGGAACTTTGGGTCCAGAGAACCCTTCTCTGAACGGCCCGCGCAGCAACCCTGAGGGGTTGCCTGGCTGCTCCACTCTGGAGGCAGTCGGGAGACGTTTTTCGGAGCACCTAGCAGCATGGGAGTCCATAACATCAGACCGCTGGGTTCTCCAGATCATATCCAGAGGATACCACATCCCATTTCGTCACCTACCAAATTTGAAGTCCCTCCCAGACGTTCCACCCGGTCAAAGGGTGGCCGCTTTGGCAGAAATTGGCCATCGGCTAAAGAAAAGAGCCATCCAGCCCGTCCCCCCAGACCAGATCGGATCAGGGTTCTACTCCAGGTTCTTTTAGTGCCAAAAGACGGGGATCTAAGACCAATTTAGACCTTTCTCTCTTGAACCTGGCAGTTCCCAAGGAGAAGTTCGAATGGTCACTCTGCAATCTATTCTCCCCTTCTGGGAGAAAATCACTGGATGTGCTCCATAGACCTCAAGGATGCGTACTACCACATTCTAATGGACAGGCGCTCCAGGAGGTTTCTCCGCTTCCGGCTGGGAGCCAGTCACTACCAATTTCGGGTCCTTCCCTTTGGTCTCACCACAGCCCCCAGGGTGTTCACCAAAGTGTTAGCAGTGGTAGCGGCCCACCTGAGGCTTCAGGGGGTGCAGGTCTTTCCCTACCTGGACGACTGGCTCCTTACCGCCCCAACAAGGCATCTACTACTATTGGCGCGAGACTCCTTTCTCCATCTTGCTCCCAGTCTGGGCATCACTATAAATACAAAAAAATCCAACCTAGCGCCCTCACAGTTAATAGATTTTATAGGGGCCAGGTTAGACACAAGGTGTTTAAAAGCCTTCCTCACTGCGGACAGAGTTCAAAATCTGCAGCTCCAGGTGCGGGCCATTCTCCACTCAAGTTCAGTTCCGGCGGAGTTGGTCCTGAGGGCTCTAGGGTCCATGGCGTCTGCTAAAGCACTTCTTCCTCTCGCCAGGCTCAATATGCGCATCCTCCAGTGGACTCTCTTAGTACAGTGGTCTTACCTTGCTCTTCCTATGCATCATCCCATTGCGATCAGCAAGGCTTGCAAGCGGTCCCTCCTGTGGTGGCTTCACTCTCCAGATCTCCACAGAGGCCGCCCATTTTGTGCTTCTCCCCCTCTCGCCACGGTGACCACGGACGCCTCCTGCCTCGGGTGGGGGGGGCATTTTGCAGGCCGGACCGTCCAAGGCACGTGGAACGATTCAGAGACCTTACTACATATCAACGTTCTAGAGATGAGAGCGGTGCTCTTAGCGTTGCTAGCACTTCAAGACTTTCTTCCTTTGGGAGCAATTGCGATTCAGTCGGACAACATGTCGGTTGTCTGGTATATCAACAAGCAAGGAGGAACCAGGTCTTACCCTCTTTGTCGAGAAGCCATGAGAGTTTGGGAATGGGCAATCTCCACCAACCGCTTTCTCATAGCAACGCACATTCCGGGTCGGTCCAACATCCTGGCGGACAAGCTCAGTCGCACCATTCTGACCCCTTACGAGTGGTCTCTCAATACTCAGGTAGCGGAACGCATATTTGCACGGTGGGGAACTCCTTCTTGTGATCTTTTTGCCTCTCCCTCAAACACCAAGTGCGACAGTTTTTTCGCTCTGATACCTCCTCCAGGAGGTTCCCCAAGAGACGCTCTGGTGCATTCTTGGCCACCCGGTCTTCTATATGCTTATCCCCCCTTGCCTCTGATGCTCCAAGTTCTTCAGAAAGCCTCTCGGGTGGGGTGCAGAATGATTCTCATTGCTCCGTTTTGGCCTCGACAGATCTGGTTCCCCTTCCTAAGGTCTCACTCGGTGAATCCCCCTTGGATTCTAGATCCCATTCCGGATCTGATATCTCATCCATCCCGCCTATCTCCTCTGAACCTGGACAACCTGAAGCTGACCTCTTGGCTGCTCCAGTTCCACTCTTGATCAGGACTCCCGGTATTTCGTCCCCTGTTAAGGCGATCCTGGTGGCAGCTCATAAACCGTCCACTAGGAAAGTCTACCGTAGCAAGTGGAAACGGTTTTCTTTGTGGGCAGAGCGGCAAGGCCTGAACCCCTTCACAGCTCCTCTCCCTTTAGTGCTTGATTTCTTAACCACTCTTTTTAACGATGGTGCCAGCAGTTCCACGGTCAAAGTACAACTTGCGGCAATTTCACATTATCACATTGGTCATGACTCCAATCCACTCATGTCAGCCAAGTTGTGTAAAATTTTCCTTAAAGGTACTTTCCTTCTCAGGCCCCTGTAAAACAAGCGGTTCCTCCTGGGACCTTTCCTTAGTTCTCAGGCCTTGACCGCCTTCGAACCGGCGGCTACGGTAGATCTCAAATTCTTGTCGTTCAAGACTGCCTTCTTAGTAGCCATTACTTCGGCCAAGAGAGTTTCAGAGCTCCAAGCATTATCAGCTAAACCTCCTTACTTGGTCTTTCATCCGGACCGTGTTTACCTCAGGACCAACCGTCCTTTCTTCCTAAAGTAGCTTCTGAAGCAAACATTAATCAATCCATTAACCTCCCTGTTTTCTTCCTAAATATGAAAACAAAGGTGAATATAAGCTTCACTCCTTAGATGTTCACAGGCAACTTAGATTTTATCTAAACAGGACGGCTGGTCATAGGCAATCCGACCAGTTGTTCATTTCCTTTGCTAAATTTAATTTGGGCAAGCCAATTTCTAATGTCTCATTATCTCGCTGGATTTCACAATGCATCTTATTGGCTTATCAAGCTTCAGGAAGGCCCGCACCGGAGAGTGTACACGCTCATTCAACCCGGTCAGTTTCTACCTCGGCAGCCTTTAAGGCTAGGATTCCTCTAGATGATATTTGTGCAGCAGCCACGTGGGCTTCATCTCATACTTTTATTTCCCACTATAAGTTGGATCTTGCATCTAGGGGTAGAGCATCATTTGGCTCCGGTGCTCGGAATATCCTTCCATGATGGCCGCCCAAGATTCAGGTAGCTGGGGACTCTGTCCCACAGGTTGCAGACAAATGAATCTCCTACTTCAGATTTAGAAGTTATGTACTCACCATAACGTTCCATCTTAGTAGGTGTATTTATTTGTCTGCAACCATCCCGCCCTCCTATCCCCCTGGCCTTTCAGTTTCCTGCATATGGTGTGTTACCCTTTTCAGGGTGTTTTTGCTGTTGGCAAACTCGATCTGAGGTCATGAGGGTAGAGCAGGGCATTATGGGTGAGGGGAGGAGCTGAGAGCTTGGATCCATAGCTGGTAAACCATGCCGGTTCGGATCCGATATCGGATCCATAACCCACAGGTTGCAGACAAATGAATACACCTACTCAGATGGAATGTTATGGTGAGTACATAACTTCTAATTTTCTCCTATTTTGGGGAAGAGTAAAGTGGATCAACACGACGATAACCTTTCAACAGATATTAACGTTCCTGGTTTCAACCAGTTTTTTATTACACAGCACAACGAGGATACAGGACAGATCAGATATATTATTGAAAGGGAACTTTGTAACTTTAGGGACCTTACGGATTTAAATAATTTAAAAGACTTGTCCTGCAAGTTTGTTTACCGAAGGGGTTTTAACATCAAGAGGGCACTAGAGCAGAATACCAGGCAGGGTGGCCCCAATCCCCCTAGGAGAGGGACATACCGTTGTGGACGCTGTATGCAATGTAAATATGTTTGGGACCAGGAATTTGTATATTTAGAAAGCAGGAATAGGAAATTGTGTTCAAACAACTTTTACAATTGTAACTCTAAGGGTTTAGTCTACTTGGCTGTCTGTCGTTCTTGCCAGGCATTTTATGTCGGCAAGACGGAGAGGCAGCTAAAGAGACGTATCTATGAACACTGTTACGATATTTCCAAAAAGGTTAGCACGAATGCTTTATATAGGCACACGATTAGTTGTGAAGCAGCAACATTTAAATTCTTTGTGCTGGAAGGAGTAACCCATTGTGTCAGGGGAGGAAACTGGGGAGCATTGTTATCTCATAGAGAAACATGTTGGCAAATTTTATTGGAATCCAATAAGCCCCCAGGGTTGAATGACTCAATTTCTATTATGCCATACTTGAAATTAAAGGCTGAACAATTGTAAAAGTTTTTATTTGTTTGCCTAATGGCAATCTATGTTACCCATTATTATTTTATTTTATTTCATTTTATTTCAAGTAGGTTTTTTATCATATTGTATATGAATATTACTTGGTTTATATTGGTTCAAATGAACAAAATCAATTTATTTATATAAGTTTAATACTACTTGTAAATATATATGAAAAAGTTTTAAATTTATTATGTAATTTTTTAAAACCAAGACTAGTTTCTATTAATTATAGAAATTTACAGGCAATCTGACATGTGGTTTATTGGTTATGAAATATGTCCTTGTTTTGGGTTTTAAAATTTCATTTCGTATTTAAATTGTATTTATATACATATGTATTTTTAAAAATATTTTTAAGTGAAACATTGGCTTAAATGATTGCTTTTCAAGTATATTTACATTCACAAGCGTGTCTAATAGGTTGGCAAAAGTTTTTGCTTTAAGAAAGACGTTTAATCAATTAACCTATTAATTAATTAATCAAGGATAGAATGGTATAAAATGTGTGGAGTGTATTTAGCTGTATCTGATGAAGTTGGTCTGCCAACGAAAACGTGATTTCAGTGTTGTAACGTTAATAAAAGACTTTTTGTTCAACGAGGAGTACGGTCCTGATGTTCTTCATCTCACATTGCTGCAGTCCTTACACTTGGGGTAGTCCGCTGTCCTCGGTCGGCCCGAATACCAAAGTATAAGGCTGACGTCGGTCAAGGCGCATTTGACTGACATCATGACGTCAGGGTACAAATGCGCATGACCGACGCCATATCCTCAGTCTTTTATGCCGCATGGTCCGATGCAGAAGCAGCGTTGCAAGTGCCGTTCGGCGTTCTGAAATATTTCGATTCCGGAGTTTCAGACCGAGTCAAAGTTGGCTAAGTACCCCGTTGGGGATTATTTTGGTTTTTTCTTGCCTCAGTGGTTTACCGGATGTCAGAAAAAGTGAATAACTGTATTTCTTGTGGGAAACAGATACTGCATAGGGATTATCATAATTTGTGTATTCCTTGTTTGGGACCTGAGCACGACGTTGTTGGGTGTCGCTTTTGTGCTAGGTTTAATAAACGCACTATTAAGCGAAGGTTAGATTGTGCCAGGTTGGTCTTTGGGAAGCGTGCATTACAATATGCCGCCGGATGCTCCGCCTGCTTCTTCAAAGAAGCGCAAAGACAAAGCAGCTAAATCTAGGCTAGAAGAGTCGTCCGAACCGGACGCCGGTTCTTTAGAGGCGTCAGTGGAACCGGTGGTTCCACCGAGGCTTCTCAGGAATCTCAGGGGGATACCTTGATTTTGCAGGATGTGGCCTCTCAGGAGGCAGGTCAAGCTGAAGGGGCTTCTCAGGTTACTATACTCCCTTCACTCCCTAGGGTGGTTAGGCCCTCTCCTTCTGTTTCTAAGGCTTCTCCCAGAGGCAGGCCAGGTTTAGCTTCAGTGGGGGTCACTCCTAGCTCTTCAGGATCTGTGCCCAAGAAACAAATGCTTAAAATGGCAGAAGACTTAATTACATTGATTAGAGGTTCTTTGCCCCCTCCTGATAAGAGGCCTAGGGTTGATCCAGAGTTGGGAGTTTTGATCAAGCTTCGGATGTGTCAGAGTCTTCGGCTGAAGACTTGCAGGAGTATTCTCCTTATTCTGATTCTGATGTGGATGATTCTACTCCTTCTGCTTCTCCTCCAGAGGATTTTTCTTTTGCAGAGACCCTTCATTCCATGAGGGAGCATTTTAAGTGGGAAGGTCAGGACTTCTCTGATTCCAGGAAAAGGCTTAGGGAATTTTTGCTTTTGCCCCAGCATAGGCCTTTAGCTATACCACCTGTTCTGGATGTTGTGGAAGATGTGTTTGCAGAGGCTTCACTTAATCCTGATTCTTTGCCTCCTGCTCCTGTTAAACCAGACAGGTATTACAGGGTCCCTGAGGCTCATAAATTTCTTTATAAGAGTCCTAGGGCGGACCCAGAAACAGTTAGTCAGGGACCTAAGGGGGTTAAGGCCTCTGTGGTTAAAAATCTGGTCCCTCCAGATAAAGAGGCCAGAGCTTTGGATAGATGGGGAAAGAAAATTTATACTTCTTCCACCTTAGCTATGAGGGCTTTGAATTGCCAGTTTCACATGTTAAAATATCAAAATTATCTTCTTGCTCAATTGAAGTCTAAGGTAGATGCTCTGGAAGGCATTGAGTGTAAAGAATTACAAGATTTGGTGCATGTCTCTGAACAGGTGGGCAAGCATTCTTTGCAATGTGGTTTTGATGCTGTACAGGCCTCGTCCAGGGTGGCTGCCACTGGGTCAGTTCTTCGCAGGCATGCCTGGCTGAGGGATCAGAATTTATCTGAACATGTTAAAGCAAGGATTTTGGATGCTCCTTTACAGTCTGATGTGTTGTTTGGTGCACCTGTGGAGTCAGTCTTGAAGAAAATGGAAGATAAGGCTAAGTCTATGCAGACTGTTAAAGATTTTTTGCAAGTTCAGCCTCGAAATTTAGTAGGAATTGGCCTGCTAAGGGGTGGACGCACCCTTCTTATGATCAGTCTAGGGGTAGATCTAGACGTGGTAGGCAGAGCTCAGAGCTCCTTCAGGCCTAGAACAGGAGTTCACCTGCACAATCTTGGGGAGGGCAGGGGCCAGTCCTTTCGTAAACAGGCCCAATGACCTACCTTTTCAGCTGCCAGATCCTTCTTGTCTGGCAGCACCTTTGGGAGGAAGGTTGGCACTCTTCAAGGAAAATTGGAGTCTGGTTACCCAAGACAGATGGGTATTGGATATCATACACCAAGGTTACAGGTTTTATTTCCATACCTTGCCTCCTTTCAAAGGCATGCTGGATGTTCCTCCTCAGCAAAGACTAGAGGCTCACAAACAAATTTCTCTGTTGCTTCAAATAGGAGCCATACAGGGTCCCTCTGCCAGAAGTGGGCCTAGGATTTTATTCTCGCCTGTTCCTAGTACCAAAGAAGGGGAACACGTGGAGACCAATTTTGGATTTATCTATCCTCAACACTTATCTGGACATTCCCAAGTTCAAAATGTTGACACTACAACAGCTTTTGCCTCTGCTGGGCAAAGATCACTGGATGGTGACTTTGGATCTCAAGGAAGCTTACCTTCATGTTCCTATCAGGCAATGTTGCAGGAAGTATCTGCGTTTCCGAGCTGGGACTTCTCATTATCAATTCTCTGCATTGCCCTTTGGCTTATCTACTGTGCCCAGAGTGTTCACGAAAGTTCTGGCTCCAGTGATAGCTTTCCTCAGGCTAAGAGGTATACAGATCTATCCTTATTTGGACGATTGCCTGATTCTGGAACTAGAAAGGGACGAACTTCTTCATCATTTACAGTTTGTGATAGCAGTGCTAAGATGCCTGGGGTATTCTGTGAACGAAATAAAGTCCAGTCTAGTACCCTCTCAGGACATGTGCTTTCTGGGTGTGAGACTGAATACAGCATCCCAGATGGCCTTTTTGACCCCGGGCAAACAAAAGAATCTTTCTCTGTACTTCCGTCACTTGTCTCATCAGTCCAGGCTGACTGCAAGGACAGTCCTTCAAGCCTTGGGGTTCATGGCATCTTGTATTCTGGTGCTTCCCAATGCCAAACTGCATATGAGGAAGCTACAATGGTATCTCAAAAATGTATGGACACAGCACTGCCAAGATATGGACACTGTCATTCAGGTAATACCTTGCATTCAAAAGGAATTTTTGTGGTGGGCTCAGGAATGTCACCTAAACAAGGGACTCTTTGTGACCCGGCCAGAGGCGAGTCAGATTCTAACGACAGATGCCTCGGACATAGCTTGGGGAGCTCATCTAAATGGAAAATGGGTACAAGACACGTGGCCTGCCAGACTTCAGCATTTACATATCAACTTGAAGGAGATGTTAGCAGTCCAATTTGCATTGATAGCTTTCAAGGATTTACTTCTCCCGGGGCAGGTGTTGATTCTAACAGACAACACAACTGTCATGTGGTACATCAACAAGCAAGGGGGGGGACATTCTTACCCTCTATGCAGACAAGCAATGATTTTGTGGGAGACTGCTCTCAGTTTACAGCTGAATCTTCAGGCAAGGTTTCTGCCAGGAGCACAGAACTCCTTAGCAGATGTGTTGAACAGACGAATTATGGATCCCCAAGAGTGGAAATTGGATCCTCATGTATTTCAGAAATTGACAGTGTCTTGGGGAACTCCAGACATAGATCTGTTCGCTTCTCCACTAAACCACCAGCTGCCAAAGTTTTGCACGAAAAGGTTTCATCCCACAGCTTGGAAAGTGGATGCTCTTTCTTTCAGTTGGAAAAATCTTCATGTGTATGCCTTTCCACCTCTGCCTCTCCTCCCAAAGGTACTTCTAAAGGTCAGACAGGACAAACCAAGGATGATTTTAATAGCTCCAGATTGGCCTCGACAGCACTGGTACCCATTACTGAGAAGTCTGGTATGGGAGTCTCCATGGCCTTTACCTTCGATTCCACACCTGTTGTCTCAGGAGGACAGTCATTTACTCAATGTCAAGCTTCACTCTCTTCACCTAACAGCCTGGCATATTCGGTTTTGAACCATAGAGGGCCTCAACTTCCACAGCAAGTTTTGAATGTGATTTTGGAAGCTAGAAGGCCTAGTACAAGGAAAGTGTACGCAGATAAATGGAAGAGATTTTTATTTTGGAGTGCAGCAAAGGATTTTGATGTTTCTGAGCCTAATTTAAGTGTGGCTCTTCAATATCTTACTGAGTTATTGGACAAAGGTTTGTCCTTCTCTTCTATTAAGGTTCATGCTGCAGCAATTTCGGCTCACTATAACTGCGACCCACCATTGTTTTCTCATCCTTTGTTCAAGCAATTTCTTAGAGGGGCAAAGAATATAAGACCCCCACGTAGAGCTCCTACTCCTGCTTGGGATCTCAATTTTGTGTTTGAGAAACTCACTCTACAACCTTTTGAGCCTGCAGCTACTACTGAGTTGAAATATCTGTCATGGAAGACTGCTTTTTTGTTGACCATTACTTCTGCAAGAAGGGTTTCTGAATTGCAGGCCCTTATGGCGGTTGAGCCTTTCTTAATTTTCCATAAGGATAGGGTATCTTTGCGTACTAATCCTTCCTTTATGCCTAAAGTGGTTTCTAGTGTGGCTTTAAACCAAACTATTAATTTGCCTACTTTTTATGCAAATCCCCAAAATAAAGGGGAAAAGATTTTGCTCACTTTAGATGTACACAGGCAGTTGCGTTATTATTTGAGCAGGACTAAGGGGTTCAGGCAGTCTCAGCAGTTATTTGTTTCTTTTGCTTTGAGTTCTCAGGGCAAGCCTGTGTCAAAACAAACTATTTCTAAGTGGATTGGGTTTTGCATTGCTTTCTGTTATTCCCATCATGGCAAAGAGATTCCAGCTGGGATTAGGCCTCATTCCACTAGGGCTACTGCCACTTCGACAGCATTTTTAAGGGGTGGCAACTAAGGATATTTTGGAGGCAGCTACTTGGAGTTCAGTGCATACTTTCTCTAAGCATTACCACCTTCCTCTTACTCTAAATCTAGGGCTGGTTTTGCCACTGCTATTTTACAGGGCATTTTGGCAGCTCCTGCTTCTTTATAGTTTTGCCATCCTCCCTTACCTCTGCTTTGGGATTCTACCCAAGTGTAAGGACTGCAGCAATGTGAGATGAAGAACATAGTACAGTTTTGTACCTACCATAAATGTAGATGTTCGAAGATCCACATTGCTGCAGTCCAATTTACCCTCCCTCCTTCCCCTCTGTAGTTAGAGGTGGTTGTGTGGGCTGGGTTGTAAATATTGTGTATTTTGTATATATTGTACATATTGTTAGTGCAAGGGTGGTTGGTTGGTTGTTTGCTGTCTTTTGGTTTTGGCCTTTCTCTTTAGGGTCTTCTGACATCTGGGGCAAGAAAAGACTGAGGATATGGCGTCGGTCATGCGCATTTGTACCCTGACGTCATGATGTCAGTCAAATGCGCCTTGACCGACGTCAGCCTTATACTTTGGTATTCGGGCCGACCGAGGACAGCAGACTACCCCAAGTGTAAGGACTGCAGCAATGTGGATCTTCGAACATCTACATTTATGGTAGGTACAAAACTGTACTTTATTTGGCTATTCGGTTCGTTTGCCTTATTGTGGTGTTGGCTGCTCCCAGGTGGTTCTCCGTGCCTGCTTGCTGTGCTTTTTTCGTGGATTTGAGTATATTCAGCACTTTTGTTGTTTGTGGTTTAAGATGGAGGATAAGGCCAAGTCCATGCAAACTGTCAAGGATTTTCTGCAAGTCCAACCCCCTCGCTTTAGCAGGAATTACCCTTCCAAGAGTTGGACCTTTCCTGATACCAGCAGACAGAACCATTCCAGGACTAGAGGCTACAAATCATCTAGGGGGCAGGCAGTTACCCCTCAAAGGTCTAAGTGGTGGCAGGCTTCCACTTCTAAGGCAGGAAGCTCCAAGCCTGCATCTCAGAACACTCTCAATTACTTTTTTATAACTGCTGCCTGTTCTTGCTTGCCTGGAGAGTCCTTTAGGGGGAAAGTTGGCCCTTTTTTCAGATGTCTGGGCCTCTATCACAGACGACAAATGGGTGCTCAGAACGGTGTGCCTGGGGCACAAGTTTTCTTTGCACACCTTTCCAGCTCCCAAAGGATTCCCAGACGTTTCTCCAATCTGAAGGGCAGAAGTAGAAAAACAAATCTTGTCTTTGTTTCATCTGGGAGCAATAGAATCAGTTCCTGCTCAGCAGGTAGGTCGGGGCTTTTATTCCAGGCTTTCCCTAATTCCAAAAAGAGGGCACCTGGTGCTCTATCCTAGATCTTTCCATTCTGAACTATTTTCTAGTAATTCCAAGGTTCAATGCTCAGTCTGCATCAGTTGCACCAATGCTAGAAAAGGATTCCGGGCTGGTAACCTTGGATCCCTAAGAAGCTTATCTGCACATCCCTATCAGGGAAAGTTGCAGGCAGTATCTTCGTTTCAGAGTGGGCAAGCAATATTATCAATTCTCTGCACTGGCCTTTGGCTTATCTACTGCTCCCAGAGTCTTCACAAAGTGCCTGGCCCAATCATTGCTTTTTGCAGGCAGAAGAAAATTCAGATTTACCCATACTTGGACAACTGTCTGATTCAAGCAAGTTCTCAGCAACAGCTACTAAAGGATCTGAAATTCATAAATACTCATATCTCTTCCCTGGGTTACACTATCAACGTGGAAAAATCAAAAATGGTACCATCCAAGGTGATAACATTCCTGGGAGTGAGTCTGAACACAGCTGCCCACATGATATATCTCACCCAGGAGAAGCAGACAACTCTTTCAGTTTACTTCAAGGACTTGGCAAGCCTGTCCCAGCTCCCTGCAAGGAAATGCCTGCAAGCTCTGGGATTCATGGCATCTTGCATGCTCATGTTTCCATATGCAAGACTGCATATGAGGAAATTGCAATAGTACCTCACGAACATTTGGTGTCAACACACACAGGACCTGGATATGATGATCCCACTGCTTCCATCTCTGCAGACGGAGTTTCTGTGGTGGGCAACAGCCTGTCTACAAAACAAAGGCATGCCCTGCTGAACACCTGCCACTCAAGTTCTGACTACAGATGCATTGGACTACGCCTGGGGAGCACACCTGGATGGCAGATGCATACAGGGACGATGGAACGCCCAGCAGGTGCACCTGCACATAAATCTAAAAAAGTTGATTGCAGTTCAACAGGCCTTACTAACTTTCAAGCATCTTTTTTTCTCCAGGGACCCTGCTTGTCAGAACAGACAACACTACAGTCATGTGGTACATCAACAAGCAGGAGGGACTCTCTTTTACCCCCTGTGCAGACAGAGCATGTATCTTTGGTCCGTGGCAGCATCCCTGGACCTGCATCTCCTAGCTCAGTTTCTTTCAGGAAGGCTCAATAGTTGAGCAGGCGAACCCTGGATCCTCATGAGTGGCAGCTGAACAGAGCAGTCTTTCACAGCATCATTCAATGTTGGGGCACACCTCAGGTGGATCTTTTCTACTCCTCAGACAACCATCTTCTACCTCTCATTTGCACCAGACAGCATCACAGCAGAGCCTGGAGAGTGGATGCTCTGTCCTTCCCTTGGACGTTGCTATCAGTTTATGCCTTTCCTCCTCTACCCAGAGTGTTATTGAAAATCAGGGACAAACAACCAAGGACTATTCTCATAGCTCCGGACTGGCCCAGACAGCATTGTTATCCACTGCTTCGCAGTCTCTCCCAATTTCCTCCTTGGCATCTTCCTCTAAAGCCAGATCTTGTGGTTCAGGAAGAGGGAATCATTCTGCATCCTCATCTTCAGTCCCTCCATTTGGCAGCATAGCTCATTGTATGACTCCTTCCTTATCTTCTTCCCTATCCCAGCAGGTGGTTGATGTGCTGAAGGGAAGCCAGGAAGCCCAGCACTAGGAAGTCCTACGCTGGCAAATTGAAAAGATTATCTCACTGGCTGCAGGCTAGAGGGGAATCTTCTTCTCAGCCTACCCTTCCTCTGATCCTGGAATACCTGACTGAATTGCTTCAGGGTGGTCTTTCTTTATCCTCTATCAAGCTCCATGCTTCAGCCATTTCTGCTCATTGTTCTTTTGAATAATTCATTTTCTCTCATTCCCTTATGAAAATGTTTCTCAGAGGTGCTTGTAACTTAAAACCTCCCAGAAGGGCACCTACTCCATCCTGGGATCTTAATTTTGTTCTAGAGAAACTCACTCTTCCTCCTTTTGAGCCAGCTGCCACTACAGATTTAAAGTTTCTCTCTTGGAAGACTGCCTTCCTCTTGGCTATAACTTCAGCAAGGAGGGTTTTGGAGCTGCAGGCTTTGATGGCTGTAGAGCCTTTTATTATTTTCCATACAGACAGGGTCTCTTTGAGAACCAGTCCCTCCTTTATGCCTAAGGTGGTCTCTAGCTTGACTCTTAATCAGTTCATACACCTTCCTACTTTCTTTCCTAATCCTTGAAATAGAGGTGAAAGGATCCTACATTCTCTTGATGTGCACGGACAGCTCAGATTTTTCCTGGACAGGACTAAAGAGCTTCGGAAATCAGCGGAGTTATTGGTCAGTTTTGCCCCTGGAGCTCAGGGCATGGCTATTTCTAAGCAAACCATTTCCAAGTGGATTGCACATTGTATCACCTTTTGTTACTTCTTTCATGGCAAGGTTCCTCCTCAAGGGTTCAGGACCCACTCAACTAGAGCAGCTTCCACTTTGGAACCTTTTTAAGGGGTGTCCCTACTAAAGATATTTTGGAGGCTGCCACATGGTCTTCTGTTCACACTTTCATAAAACGTTATAATTTGCTCCTGTTTTCTAGGGCAGGGTTTGCCACTGCTGTTTTGCAGGGCATTATCTCCAACCCTTGATTCTGTTGGTTCCTCCTCCTTTTCTCTGGGCTTTGGTAATCAACCCATTAGTTAGGACTGCAACAGTGAAACACGATGAACATAGTACAGTTATGTACACTTATCATAAATGTAGATGTTCGACTGTATTCACTGTTGCAGTCCTGGTTTCCCTCCCTCCTTCCCCCTTTTTGTTCCTCTCCTATTCTCTTTTCCGGAGGTACAGGCTGAATTGGATGTTATGTGCCAAAATTGCTTTTGGTTTAGCCTTTTTTCTGGGAGCTTCTGACTGTTATGGCAAGAAAGACTGAAGAAGTGACGTTGGCTGCCTCCTTTTGTATCGGACGCCCTGACGTCCTTTACAACCGATGGCGGCCAATGTCATTTTTACTTACCTTTGGTATTCTGGCCGATCGAGGGCTACCGGGAGCCGGATAACCCATTAGTTAGGACTGCAACAGTGAATACACTCTAACATCTACATTTATGGTAAGTGTACACAACTGTACTTTTTCTTTTTACAATAACTGTGAACTTGAGTGGTTTCTACCATTCTTGGATTAATTTGCTGTGGTCTTTGACTTCCTGGTCAGTTTGTTCTTTGCTTAGGCACCTGTTTACTGAGGAAGTGCAGCAGGTACTAATGGAAGAAAGAAAATCTGCTAGTAGAGAATCGTACATCAGGAAATGAAAGTTTTAATTGGCGCCAGCAGTATAATCAGAACCCATTCAGTGCTAGTAGTTCTCTGGTTTTACAATATCTGTGTGAGTTGCTATCCTATTTCCTTTCTTACTCTGCTATAAAGGTTCATTCATCAGCCATTTCACATGTCTGTCCATGGATCCTCCTCTTTCAGTGCAGTCTCATGTCAGTATGTTTTTGAAAGGGGTTTTGCATAAGAGGCCTCCAAGAAAGCTTGTGACACCACCTTGGGATCTTAAGCTTGTGTTAGAGATGCTAACCTGTGCTCCATTTGAACCATCCAAACTGTTTGACTTGAGGTTCTCAACATGGAAAACAGTTTTAGTGATTGCTCTGACCTCTGCAAGAGGAATATCTGAGTTGCAAGCTCTTATAGTAAGTCAGCCCTACTTCATATTGCACAAGGTCATGGTTTCTTTGAGAACTAATCCTCTTGTTATGCCTAAAGTGTATCTGAGGTTACTTTAACACAAACTCTCCATCTCCCCATTTTCTTTCCTGAACCTAAATATGAGGGAGAAAGGATCCCCAGACCTTGGATGTCCCCACACCATCAAACTGTCTTGGCAGTACTAAATCTTTCAGATCTTTGTATCAGTTCATTTCTTTTGAAGGTAAGAGGGGACAACTTGTGTCAAAACAGATTTATTTCAAAATTGTTGTCTAAGGCTATTACCATTAGTTATACTCGCTGCAACACTCTACCAGGGCACTGGCTTCATTGATGGCTGTTGGAAAATCTTGCATTTTAAAAGCATTTTAGAAGCAGCAACTTGGTCCTCTCTGCATACGTTTACAAAGAAGTATAAGCATGGTTCCTTCTCTAGGTCTAGATCAAGCTTTGCAAGGACCATTCTCCAGGGGCTCCTGGACTTTTCTTCATCTATCTCCCAAATATAGTAAGCTTGGGTAATTTACCCATATAGCTAAGGCTAGTGCAGTAGTGATCAAAATGCTGAACATAGTACAGTTGTGTTTAGTAAATACCATATCAGTAGATGTTGGAATGATCGCTGTTGCAGTAGCCACTCCCTCCTTGATTTTCCAAATGTTGTTTATGCCAGGGTGTGGTTATTTAATTTTTGTTCTTCCTAGCATTGCCCTTTAAGGGCTCAACTTCCTTCTGTCTGATGGCAGAAAACCTCTGAAAGACGTTGAATCCAGATTTGTCTTTTAGTTAGCTCAGCTTGAGCTGCCTGACAGTTACCTGACAGTTTGGGTGCGTGGAAGGTGCCCAAAAGTTTTGGAACTTAGCTTGGAATGATATAACCCATATAGCTAAGGCTACTGCAGCAGTGATCATTCGAACATTTACTGTCATGGTAGCTTTATTTACATAGCTGTAGTTTTTGCAAGGCTTTTTAAGGGAAAGTAATCATCTTGGCTTTTTAAGGGGAAGTAATCATCTTTTGTAGATCTGCTGAGATTTGAACCTGAGATCTACTGTGCTGATCAAAACCTGTAAAAAAAAATCCTATTTAATTAGCATGAAAAAATTGAGTGCCCAATGTGTCCAGTACGGTAAATAGTACTGGAAGATATGGAACACTTGTCTTATGTGGCTGTTGGAAGAGTTTCATATAAGGATCCATCTGATTTTTTGTCATTCAGCAAGAATAAAGGCAAATGTGCTTTAAAAAATAGCCATGGTAACTTGTCAAAATATACTTTTATAAGCTGTAATGTATCAAAATGTGATCATTGCACTTTTTGTGAAAACACGTTACTTAGTCTGTAGGAAATTTGTGCGACTGTTTCAGAATGCATACATTAATAAAAACGAAAAGGTGCAGGAACGCATCTTTACCAGACTAACATAGGTTTTGCAATTATGTGAGCTTTCAGGCTTGCAAGAGCCTGTCCTAAGAAGTTAGTAGGGGAATTGGGAAGGGAGTAAAATTAATGATGAACAAATGTTGATGCTTTTTGGAATTCTGTCATGATTGTGGGAGTAAGTGAAAAAAATTAACGGTGGGCTGTGAATGTTTGTTAGTGTTTGGAAAATGTGTGTCTTTAGTATGTAGAATGCCTGATTGGAGAGTGGGTGTGATTAAAAAGTGCAAGCCAATTTGTTTGCTCTCTGAATTCGAAAGTACTGCTCCTTCCTTTTACCTCCAAAAGCCAGGATCTTCCCTTACTTTATTTTTTCCACCCATACTAATGGAGGTGACAGCAGTACTTTGGGTAAAGATATATTCTGCCATGGCAGGAAATGCTATAGTCTTATCATTTTACTTGCATTTTTCTGCAGATATAATACCCTCGCCTCTCTGTGTATAGTAAGCATTTGCTGTTACATGTCACGATTATGGTGATTCCTGCTTGTAATTTTATGACACAGTTTTGTGGCCATTTGAATGGCATTAGTACAGGACCTTCCATTCTGCATCCCTGTCTCACTCTGATGGCACATGTCTCTTGGGGCAGTTAGGGCATCTTGTCCAGCTCCCCCTTTTTGAAAGACATGTGACGGCTGGCATCTACTGGAGAACTGAGAAAATGCCGTTGTCAAAAGTCTACTTCTGACTAATAATGCGGGTGATTTGGAAGGCATTTCTCTGCTAAATGTGCTTGATCTGTTAACTGATAAAATTAGTTAAAGCACTAACATTGTTTGATGGAGAGCAGTACTATTATTCTGAGGATGAGTTTTCTACAGCCATATATATTTTTTCCCACATGAAAGTATAATATTCTTAAGAGGAACTTTTTTTTTTTTTGGCATGCTGCACAAATTTACCATAATTTTTAAACAGTGGTAGAATGACTCATAGTGTGAAACAGAGAAAAGGAGGTGTTACAGTATATTCTACAAAAATCCAAACCTCTGTACTTATGTCTCCTTAGTGTTTCACCCTGTGCTGAATAGATTTAATAAAGCCCAGTTTCACGCACGGAGCACCTGTGTGCCCTTTATTCTGTCGGTTACTTCACAATGTTCAGGATCCCTACTTACTGGATCGTTTTTGAGAAATTAAGAGATACAGGGTGGGTGGCACTCCGCACTGACATTTCTGCCAGATATTACAGTAAGCTTCTACTTGGAATTTCAGTGACTCATACACTCCCACCCAGGTCCTGGAAATCTGATCAACGGATTTCTGCTTTTAGAGCATTAACATTTTAAAATTAGAGAGAGAGCATTTTTTTTTTTCTGAAAGGATAAAGGAGTCTGTAAAATAGATGAAAAGGCACTGTATTCAGCCTCCACAGAGAAAGCAGACAAGGACAACAGACAGCAAATGTGTATTTAATTCACATGTTCTGCCTAATTCCCAGTTTAGCAAAATTTACCTTCTTAGTTTTAAGTCCATGAGTTGCATAAAACAAGAGCAGCAGACCTTTTTAGTAAGCAAAAGTCCAACAGTCTCCACTAGATTCAAGTGCCTGCCAGTAGTCTCTCCTCTTGGGATTCACTGGTATCCCTTTGGAAAATGGCTTTGTTTTCCCTCCCTAAATCTAGCACTGATTATTCAGGTAGCCATTTCCCCCTTTATGAGAGGCCATCTTTTCTGGATCTCTAGGGCAACAGGCCTAACTTAAAAAGCAGCAGTTCAATGTTCAGCCTTTATACACACTCCTCACATCCATTTTAAAGAACAGTTCTATTTATATGTTTGCACAGGTTCCCTATTAGTAAGTTGAACGCTTACCTTATCGAATCCCTAAACGTCGACCCATCCTTATCGAAACGTGAAATCATCGAACGTCCAGAAGAGCGAAACCAGAAACGTTGAATCGTAATGGTTGGCCTTCTGCGGTATAGCTCTGTAAGGTAAGTGTGCGATAGTTACGGACCTTAGGGTTAGGGTGTGGGTTAAGGTAAGTGCATGGATGGTAATGTATGTTAGATTTAGTGTAGGGTTTTGTTAAGTGTATGTGTGTCGATTATTTAGTTTGTTTGGGTTTAGCTTTTTAAGGTAAGTGTGCGATAGTTATAGACCTTAGGGTTAGGGTGCGGATTAAGTTAAGTGCATACTTGTTGGTTTATGTAAGATTTAGTGTTAGAAGTGGGGTTTAGTTTAGGGTTAGATGTAGGGATTTGGTTAGTGTATGTATGTGGTTTATTTAGTTTGTTTGTGTAGGTAGTATGTAGCGGGCTGTGGGGTGGGACAAGTATGATAGTTCGATGTTTTGAATTTTGCGGTTTAGGGCGTTCGGTGTTTTTGCGGTTCGATGAGGATGGGTTGACGTTTAGGGATTCGATAAGGTAAGCGTTCGTGTTTATGATATAGACCCGTTTGCACATATTTACATTAGTTGACATGTTTGCAATACAGTGTTCTAGCAAGAACCACCATAGTGTCCTAGTACAAATATACATATGTGTATGTATGTGTGTGTGTGTGTGTGTGTGTGTATATATATATATATATATATATATATATATATATATATATATATATATATATATATATATATATATATGTATAAAAAGGTGAAGACCTGCATTGATTTTTCACTTCACCACCTCTCACCTAACTCCCTTTCTGTCCTCTGTCCCTACTCATAGGTTGTATATTGACTTAGTTCCATCTAATGTCAAGTTTAATATTTTACCGATGTAACTTGGTATTTAAACTTTTAACTGTCTTTGTATATTATTGATGTTAGAATAGATTTATTGTCTGGGTTTGTTAATCATGTGCTCATATCATGTTAATGCATTTTTATAAGTTACTGTATTTGAGTTTTGATTCTACATGCATTGTGTAAGTGTGGAGCTTTTCTCCCCAAGCCTCCACCGAAAAAGGGCTTCCACTCATTTGGACTTACCCGGTCAATAAATGTCATATAAGTAAATAATTTCAGTTCATTTAGATTGTTTTGCAATCTTTTTATTTTTACATGTATGCATACAATTGGCCTTATGTTGTTCCTTTTTAGACCATATAAGGGTAATTGGTTGCACACGCCGATGCCCTTAACTCAACTGGATTTACCTGTGCTGTCTGTTCTGCATCAGTCATATTTTTTTTTGGCCTTGTGGCCCCTCTGGGCCTATTATGTGATCACTTTTTCAGTGGAGGCCAGCTGCAATGCTTCATTAGACACATTTAGTAGAACTGCATAAATACACGGAGAGTACACTTCGCAGATGCACACAAAGGAAATGGCATACGCACTAGGAACATGTATAAACGTGATGGTAACAAATCTTAGTATGTGATGACAGCAGTAGCATACGCACTAGGAACATGTATAAACGTGATGTAACAAATCTTAGTATGTGATGACAGCAGTAGCATACGCACTAGGAACATGTATAAACGTGATGTAACAAATCTTAGTATGTGATGACAGCAGTAGCATACGCACTAGGAACATGTATAAACGTGATGGTAACAAATCTTAGTATGTGATGACAGCAGTAGCATACGCACTAGGAACATGTATAAACGTGATGTAACAAATCTTAGTATGTGATGACAGCAGTAGCATACGCACTAGGAACATGTATAAACGTGATGTAACAAATCTTAGTATGTGATGACAGCAGTAGCATACGCACTAGGAACATGTATAAACGTGATGGTAACAAATCTTAGTATGTGATGACAGCAGTAGTAAAACTTGACATCTAGAGTAAAAATAGAAAAAAACATATCAGCGCTACATATTGGTAAGCAGTGGCTTGTTTTTTGTTTCTGTATCAGATTGGGAAGCTACCAACTAGCAGCAAAGTGAGCTAATGCAAGTCAACATCTGTGTACAGTTATCATGAGGGTGCCCAACCCTTTTCTTTTTCCTTGCTTTGAAATACAATTAAAGGCTTTGGGAAATGCAGGCAAAGCCACATCAAGTACTGTTACTTTTTTTTATTCCATAGCCCATTTACACACGAGTGTGCCTTTTCCATGCAACTTTATGGCCAGTAATTTTGTGCTGTAAAGGATTCCGATTATTTTACAGTTTGCTTGCTTAACTGTTAAGGAAAACCTTCACATTTTACCTGTAAGTGAATTGTATTTATCTGAGTTTAATAACTGGGTAAGTGGTCTGGTCACAGACCCTTTCCAGACATGATCTGGGCTTATAATAGCAACAAGTGGTTGAATAAACTACAATCAAGAAAAGAGAAAACAGTGCTGTAGTAATTGACAGCGATATATGCAATATACGGTGCAAGTAGACACGCAGTAGAATAAATATGCATGACATGAAAGCCTAACTCATCAGTCAGAGTTAAGCATTTGGAGAGAAGAAAGATTTTCTTACGGTGCATTGAATAAAATCAGATTTGAATGTGACATAATGGTCACATGGAATGTGTTGGACCGAAGCCTAAGATCTCCTTAAAACTGCACAGGAGTTTATGGCTTTCATGAAATCTAGAGAATCCTTTCATGGTCTTCCATCTCCCCATCTAAAAGGAGTATGGGGTAGCTTTCCAGGAAAAAGGAAATTTCCTGTAGGTCAGAGGATGAGGAGGAATCATCTTGCTTTAGCCACTTACCACCTCAAATTCACACAGACTCTGATGACAGGACCTTTCCTGCAGGAATAACCTGCACAGAACAAAGGAAGCTTTCAGTTGGGAAAATCAGCAGTTATTTCAGGCCCAGACCCACTACAGAGAATTGCTAATCTACCCTTAACCCAGACCACTGGCTGTTCTTCCACTGCTTATTTTATTGGGTGATGTCTTACTCCTGCTCCTAGGATGCTAGAAAGGTTTTACAGTGTGCTTGAGTCTCACAAACTTCTCTTTAAAAATCCAAAGGTCGATCCTTCTGTTGTCTGCACCGACACCGCAAAATGTGTACCCTAAAGGACCAACAAGATGTCCCTTACCTAATGACAGGGAAGGTAGATTACTAGACAGATTAGGGAAGAAGGCTTATATGACACCTTGGCATACGCACTAGGAACATGTATAAGCGTGATGTAACAAATCTTAGTATGTGATGACAGCAGTAGCATCGCACTAGGAACATGTATAAGCGTGATGTAACAAATCTTAGTATGTGATGACAGCAGTAGCATCGCACTAGGAACATGTATAAACGTGATGTAACAAATCTTAGTATGTGATGACAGCAGTAGCATACGCACTAGGAACATGTATAAACGTGATGGTAACAAATCTTAGTATGTGATGACAGCAGTAGCATACGCACTAGGAACATGTATAAACGTGATGGTAACAAATCTTAGTATGTGATGACAGCAGTAGCATACGCACTAGGAACATGTATAAACATGATGGTAACAAATCTTAGTATGTGATGACAGCAGTAGCATACGCACTAGGAACATGTATAAACGTGATGTAACAAATCTTAGTATGTGATGACAGCAGTAGCATACGCACCAGGAACATGTATAAGCGTGATGTAACAAATCTTAGTATGTGATGACAGCAGTAGCATCGCACTAGGAACATGTATAAGCGTGATGGTAACAAATCTTAGTATGTGATGACAGCAGTGGCATCGCACTAGGAACATGTATAAGCGTGATGTAACAAATCTTAGTATGTGATGACAGCAGTAGCATACAGCACTAGGAACATGTATAAGCGTGATGGTAACAAATCTTAGTATGTGATTACAGCAGTAGCATACGCACTAGGAACATGTATAAACGTGATGTAACAAATCTTAGTATGTGATGACAGCAGTAGCATCGCACTAGGAACATGTATAAACGTGATGTAACAAATCTTAGTATGTGATGACAGCAGTAGCATACGCACTAGGAACATGTATAAACGTGATGGTAACAAATCTTAGTATGTGATGACAGCAGTAGCATACGCACTAGGAACATGTATAAACGTGATGGTAACAAATCTTAGTATGTGATGACAGCAGTAGCATACGCACTAGGAACATGTATAAACGTGATGTAACAAATCTTAGTATGTGATGACAGCAGTAGCATACGCACTAGGAACATGTATAAACGTGATGTAACAAATCTTAGTATGTGATGACAGCAGTTAGCATACGCACTAGGAACATGTATAAACGTGATGGTAACAAATCTTAGTATGTGATGACAGCAGTAGCATACGCACTAGGAACATGTATAAACGTGATGTAACAAATCTTAGTATGTGATGACAGCAGTAGCATACGCACTAGGAACATGTATAAACGTGATGTAACAAATCTTAGTATGTGATGACAGCAGTAGCATACGCACTAGGAACATGTATAAACGTGATGGTAACAAATCTTAGTATGTGATGACAGCAGTAGCATACGCACTAGGAACATGTATAAACGTGATGGTAACAAATCTTAGTATGTGATGACAGCAGTAGCATACGCACTAGGAACATGTATAAACGTGATGTAACAAATCTTAGTATGTGATGACAGCAGTAGCATACGCACTAGGAACATGTATAAACGTGATGGTAACAAATCTTAGTATGTGATGACAGCAGTAGTAAAACTTGACATCTAGAGTAAAAATAGAAAAAAACATATCAGCGCTACATATTGGTAAGCAGTGGCTTGTTTTTTGTTTCTGTATCAGATTGGGGAACTACCAACAAAGTGAGCTAATGCAAGTCAACATCTGTGTACAGTTATCATGAGGGTGCCCAACCCTTTTCTTTTTCCTTGCTTTGAAATACAATTAAAGGCTTTGGGAAATGCAGGCAAAGCCACATCAAGTACTGTTCCTTTTTTTATTCCATAGCCCATTTACACACGAGTGTGCCTTTTCCATGCAACTTTATGGCCAGTAATTTTGTGCTGTAAAGGATTCCGATTATTTTACAGTTTGCTTGCTTAACTGTTAAGGAAAACCTTCACATTTTACCTGTAAGTGAATTGTATTTATCTGAGTTTAATAACTGGGTAAGTGGTCTGGTCACAGACCCTTTCCAGACATGATCTGGGCTTATAATAGCAACAAGTGGTTGAATAAACTACAATCAAGAAAAGAGAAAACAGTGCTGTAGTAATTGACAACGATATATGCAATATACGGTGCAAGTAGACACGCAGTAGAATAAATATGCATGACATGAAAGCCTAACTCATCAGTCAGAGTTAAGCATTTGGAGAGAAGAAAGATTTTCTTACGGTGCATTGAATAAAATCAGATTTGAATGTGACATAATGGTCACATGGAATGTGTTGGACCGAAGCCTAAGATCTCCTTAAAACTGCACAGGAGTTTATGGCTTTCATGAAATCTAGAGAATCCTTTCATGGTCTTCCATCTCCCCATCTAAAAGGAGTATGGGGTAGCTTTCCAGGAAAAAGGAAATTTCCTGTAGGTCAGAGGATGAGGAGGAATCATCTTGCTTTAGCCACTTACCACCTCAAATTCACACAGACTCTGATGACAGGACCTTTCCTGCAGGAATAACCTGCACAGAACAAAGGAAGCTTTCAGTTGGGAAAATCAGCAGTTATTTCAGGCCCAGACCCACTACAGAGAATTGCTAATCTACCCTTAACCCAGACCACTGGCTGTTCTTCCACTGCTTATTTTATTGGGTGATGTCTTACTCCTGCTCCTAGGATGCTAGAAAGGTTTTACAGTGTGCTTGAGTCTCACAAACTTCTCTTTAAAAATCCAAAGGTCGATCCTTCTGTTGTCTGCACCGACACCGCAAAATGTGTACCCTAAAGGACCAACAAGATGTCCCTTACCTAATGACAGGGAAGGTAGATTACTAGACAGATTAGGGAAGAAGGCTTATATGACACCTTGGCAGTGGAGATTTGAATTGTCATTTCCATACGCTAAAGTACCTTGAATTTCTTCAAGGCAAAATCCTAGCTAAGGTAGACTCTACTTATCTAAGGAAATCTAGGAGATGGCTAGAGAGGCTTTACAAGTCTCCATACACTGCTTAAAATGTGGCTAAGACATCTTAGATGCCTCATGCAGAACAGGTGTCAGGTTCTGTAGTCCGCAGACATGCATGGCTCAGGACCCAGACCCTGTCAGGTCAGGTAAAGGCTGAACTACTGTATGCTCAACTAGGTAAGGCCAGCTAGACACAATTTTGAGAAACTGGACAAAAAAGAAAAGCAAATTAAAACTGTGAAAGAATTTTACCTGTCTGACTCCAAGGTACATAAGAGTTACACTTCAAAACCTTGATGTTTTCCACCTAGATAAAACAAGGGAAGGCCTTTCTGTGGTAAAACAAAAAAAAGTGACAGTCTAGGAGATGACAACGAGAAGAATCACAAAGGATGTTCTTCATTCCACATTGCTGCAGTCCTAACTATAGGGTAGTCTGCTGTCCAGTCGGCCCGAATACCAAAGTATATGGCTGACGTCGGTCAGGGCGCATTAGACTGACGTCAGTACGTCAGGGTACTAATGCGCATGACCGACGTCATATCCTCAGTCTTTTTTGCCGCATGGTCCGATGCAGAAGCAGTTTTGCGAGTGCAGGTTGGCGTTCTGAAAGTTTCTGAAGTCGGAGTTTCAGACCAATCAAAGTTGGCTAAGTACCCCGTTGGGGAATATTTTGGTTTTTTCTTGCCTCAGTATTTAACCGGATGTCAGAAAAAGTGAATAACTGTATTTCTTGTGGGAAACAGATACCTCATAGGGATTACCATACTTTGTGTATACCTTGTTTAGGGCCTGAGCACGGCGTTGTTGGATGCGCTCTTGTGCTAGATTTAACAAACGCACTATTAAGAGAAGGTTAGACTGTGCCAGGTTAGTTTTGGGAAGCGTTGTAATTATAAAATGCCGTCGGATGCTCCGGCGCCCGCTCGCCAAAAGCGCAAGGACAAAGCAGCAAAGCCTAGAGTGGAAGAACCGACAGTCCCGGACGCCGGTTCTTTAGAAGGCTCAGTGGAGCGGAGGTTCTGCCAGGAGTTTCTTTGGAGTCTCAGGGAGAGACTTTACTGTTACAGGATGTGTCCTCTCAGGAAGTAGGCCAGGCTGAAGGGGCTTCTCAGGTGGCTGTTCTTCCCTCTCTTCCTAAGGTGGTTAGGGCCTCCCCTTCTGTTTCCAAGGCTTCTTTAAGAGGCAGGCCTAGTTTAGCTTCAGTGGGGGTTTCTCCGAGTGTTTCAGGGTCTTTGCCTAAGAAGCATATGCTAAAAATGGCAGAGGATTTGATTACTATGATTAGAGGTTCTATGCCCCTCCTGATAAGAGGCCTAGGGTGGAACCTGAGTTTGAGAGTTTTGAGCAATGTTCGAGGCTTCTGAGTCTTGGCTGAAGACTTGCAGGAGTATCCTCCTTATTCTGATTCTGATGTGGATGATTCTACTCCTTCAGCTTCGCCTCCTGAGGATTTTTCATTTTCAGAGACTCTGCATTCCATGAGGGAGCATTTTAAATGGGAAGGTCAAGATTTCTCTGATTCCAGGAAGAGGCTTAGGGAATTCTTGTTTTACCCCAGCATAGGCCTTTAGCTATACCTCCTGTTCTGAATGTGGTGGAAGATGTTTTGCAGAGGCTTCCCTGAATCCTGATTCTTTGCCTCCTGCCCCAGTTAAACCAGATAGGTACTATAGGGTGCCTGAAGCTCATAAGTATCTTTAAGAGTCCTAGGGCAGACCCGGAAACTGTCTCTCAGGGGCCTAAAGGTGTGAAGGCCTCTGTTGTTAAAAATCCTGTTCCTCCTGATAAAGAGGCAAGGGCTTTGGATAGATGGGGAAAGAAAGTGTATACTTCTTCCACTTTAGCCATGAGGGCGTTGAATTGTCAGTTTCACATGTTAAAATATCAGAATTATCTCCTTTCACAATTGAAGTCTAAAGTGGATGCTCTGGCAGAAGGTATTGAGTGTAAAGAGTTGCAGGATTTAGTTCATGTGTCTGAACAGGTGGGTAAACATTCCTTGCAGTGTGGTTTTGATGCTGTGCAGGCCTCCTCGAGGGTGGCTGCCACTGGTTCTGTTCTTCGTGAGGCACGCCTGGTTGAGGATCAGAATTTAGCTGAGCATGTTAAAACAAGGATTTTGGATGCTCCTTTACAGTCTGATGTGTTGTTTGGTTGGCCTGTGGAAGCAGTTTTAAAGAAAATGGAGGACAAGGCTAAGTCTATGCAAACTGTTAAGGATTTTTGCAGGTTCAGCCTGCGAAGTTTAGTAGAAATTGGCCTACTAAGGGATGGACATATCCTGCTTATGATTCCCAGTCTAGGGGTAGGTCTAGCCGTGGTAGGGGCAGAGCACAAGGTTCTTTTAGGCCTAGAACAGGGAGTTCACCTGCTCAGTCTTCTGGTGAGGGCAGGGGTCAGTCCTTTCGTAAACAGACCCAATGACCTACCTTTTCAGCTGCCAGTTCATTCTCGCCTGGCAGCACCTTTGGGAGGAAGGCTGGCTCTTTTCAAAGAAAATTGGGATTTAATTACCCAAGACAGATGGGTTTTGGATATCATTCACCACGGTTACAGGTTTTATTTCCATACCTTGCCTCCTTTCAAAGGCATGCCAGACATTCCTCCTCTACAAAGAAAAGAGGCTCACAAGCAAATTTCTCTGTTGCTCCAAATAGGGGCCATTCAGCCAGTTCCTGTGCCAGAAAGGGGCCTAGGATTTTATTCTCGCCTGTTCCTAGTACCGAAGAAGGGGAACACGTGGAGACCAATTTTGGATTTATCTATCCTCAACACTTATCTGGACATTCCCAAGTTCAAAATGTTGGCGTTACAACAGCTTTTACCTCTGCTGGGCAAAGATCACTGGATGGTAACTTTAGATCTCAAGGAAGCTTACCTTCATGTGCCTATCAGACTAAGTTGCAGGAAGTATCTGCGTTTTCGAGCTGGAAATTCTCATTATCAGTTCTCTGCATTGCCCTTTGGCTTATCTACTGCCCAGAGTATTCACAAAGGTTCTGGCTCCAGTGATAGCTTACTTCAGGTTAAAAGGAATTCAAATCTATCCTTACTTTGGCGACTGCCTGATTTTGGCTCAAGAAAAGGAAGACCTTTTACAGCCTTTGGAATTTGTGATAGCAGTGCTAAGATGCCTAGGGTATTCTGTGAGCGAAATAAAGTCCAGTCTAGTACCCTCTCAAGACATGTGCTTTCTGGGTGTGAGACTGAATACAGCAGCCCAGATGGCCTTTTAACCCCGGACAAACAAAAGAATCTTTCCAGTTACTTCCATCAACTATCTCTTCAGTCCGGCTGACTGCAAGGACAGTCCTTCAAGCCTTAGGGTTCATGGCATCTTGTATTCTGGTGCTACCCAATGCCAAACTGCATATGAAGAAGCTGCAATGGTATCTCAAAATTGTATGGACACAGCACTGCCAGGATTTGGACACTGTCATTCAAATAATACCTTGCATTCAAAAGGAATTTTTGTGGTGGGCTCAGGAATGTCACCTAAACAAGGGACTCTCTGTGACCCGGCCAGAGGCGAGTCAGATTCTAACGACAGATGCCTCAGACATTGCTTGGGGAGCTCATCTAAATGGAAAGTGGATACAAGACAAGTGGCCTGCCAGACTACAGCATCTACATATCAACATGAAAGAGATGTTAGCAGTCCAGTTTGCATTAATGGCTTTCAAGGAGTTACTTCTTCCAGGGCAGGTGTTGATTCTAACGGACAACACAACTGTCATGTGGTACATCAACAAACAAGGGGGAACACATTCTTACCCGTTGTGCAGGCAAGCAATGATTTTATGGGAGACTGCGCTCAGCTTGCAACTAACTCTTCAGGCAAGGTTTCTGCGGGAGCACAGAACTCCTTAGCAGATGTGTTAAGCAGACAAATCATGGATCCCCACAGTGGAAACTGGATCTTCATGTATTTCAAAATTGACAGTGTCATGGGGAACTCCAGACATAGATCTGTTCGCTTCTCCACTAAACCACCAGCTGCCAAAGTTTTGCACAAAGAGGTTTCATCACACAGCTTGGAAAGTGGATGCTCTTTCTTTCAGTTGGAAAAATCTTCATGTGTATGCCTTTCCACCTCTGCCTCTTCTCCCAAAGGTGCTCCTAAAGGTCAGACAAGACAAGCCAAGGATGATTTTAATAGCTCCAGATTGGCCTCGGCAACACTGGTACCCATTACTGAGGAGTCTGGTAAGGAAGCCTCCATGGCCTTTACCTTTGATTCCACACCTGTTGTCTCAGAGGGACGGTCACCTGCTCAATGTCAAGCTTCACTCTCTTCATCTAACAGCCTGGCATATTCTGTTTTGAAACACAGCAGGTCTCAACTTCCTCAACAAGTTTTAAATGTGATTATGGAAGCCAGAAGACCTAGTACAAGGAAAGTGTGCATGAAAAATGGAAGAGATTTTTATTTTGGAGTGCAGCAAACAATTTGGAGATTTCTGAGCCTAATTTGAGTGTGGCTCTTCAATATCTTACTGAGTTATTGGACAAAGGTTTGTCTTTCTCTTCCATTAAGATTCATGCTGCAGCAATTTCAGCTCACTATGATTGTGACCCACCATTGTTTTCGCATCCTTTATTCAAGCAATTTCTTAGAGGGCAAAGAATATAAGACCCCCGTAGAGCTCCTACTCCTGCTTGGGATCTCAATTTTGTGTTGGAGAAACTTACTCTACAACCTTTTGAGCCTCGGCTACTGCTGAATTGAAATACTTGTCATGGAAGACTGCTTTTTGTTGGCCATTACTTCTGCAAGAAGGGTTTCTGAATTGCAGGCCCTTATGGCGGTAGAGCCTTTTTTGATTTTTCATAAGGATAGGGTATCATTACGTACTAATCCTTCCTTTATGCCTAAGGTGGTTTCTAGTGTGGCTTTAAACCAAACTATTCATTTGCCTACTTTTTATGCAGATCCCCAAAATAAAGGGGAAAAGATTTTGCACACTTTAGATGTGCACAGGCAATTGCGTTATTATTTAAGCAGGACTAAGGCTTTTAGGCAGTCTCAGCAGTTGTTTGTTTCTTTTGCTTTGAGTTCTCAGGGCAAGCCTGTGTCAAAACAAACTATTTCTAAGTGGATTGGGTTTTGCATTGCATTTTGTTATTCCCATCATGGCAAGGAGATTCCAGCTGGGATTAGGCCTCATTCCACTAGGGCTACTGCCACTTCAACAGCATTTCTAAGGGGGGTGGCAACTAAGGATATTTTGGAGGCAGCTACTTGGAGTTCAGTGCATACTTTCTCTAAGCATTATCACCTTCCTCTCTACTCTAAGTCTAGGGCTGGTTTTGCCACAGCTATTTTGCAAGGCATGTTGTCAGCTCCTGCTTCCTTATGATTTGCCAGCCTCCCTTACCTCTGCTTTGGGATTCTACCCAATAGTTAGGACTGCAGCAATGTGGAATGAAGAACATAGTACAGTTTTGTACCTACCATAAATGTAGATGTTCGAGGATCCACATTGCTGCAGTCCAATTTACCCTCCCTCCTTCCCTCTGTGTTTAGGGGTGGTTGTGTAGGTGAGGTTATATTCTGGTAATTTTGTATATATTGTACATATTTTTGGTGCAGGTATGTTTGGAGTTTTTGGTTTTGGCCTTGTCTTTTTAGGGTCTTCTGACATCTGGGGCAAGAAAAGACTGAGGATATGACGTCGGTCATGCGCATTAGTACCCTGACGTACTGACGTCAGTCTAATGCGCCCTGACCGACGTCAGCCATATACTTTGGTATTCGGGCCGACTGGACAGCGGACTACCCTATAGTTAGGACTGCAGCAATGTGGATCCTCGAACATCTACATTTATGGTAGGTACAAAACTGTACTATATGGGATGCCAAAAAAATCACCCTACAAACCTCTGGCAGAAAAACTTTTCTCTCTTCTTAAACCAGTGGAAATCCATCACCAGGAACCAGTGGATCCTCAACATCATAGAGAAGGGAGTACTACATCCAGTTCAAAGAAATACCACCCTTCTTGGGCATTCCAAAATCGCCAAAAGAGTAAGAAATCCTCTTGCCACGTATCCTGGACGGAGCTACTTATCAAAGATCCATCCAGCCTGCCCTTCCAGGACAAGAGAGAAAAGGCTTCTACTCAAGGCTATTTTTAGGCCCATGAAAAGAGGATACTTTGAGGCCCACCGTGGATCTCTGAAAGCTGAACAAGTTCCTCAGCATCCAAAAATTCAGAATTATTACGTTACAAAAATTACTGTCTATGATCTTCCAAGATGTCTTCATGGTCACCATCAACCTAAAGGATGCATACCTCCATGTCCCCATAGCAGACAGTCACAAAGTATGTACGATTTGTAGCAACAGGTTCTTTCTTCCAGTTCTGTGCTTTACCATTTGGGCTGTCTCCTACTTCCAGAATTTTCACAAAATGCCTAGCTTCTTTAATAGTGCATTACAAAACCCTATGGAGTTCATATTTACCCATACTTACACCACTGTCTCATTTAGAAGAGTTCTACCTAAGAGACACTAGATACCTTACAGATTACGAGTAGGATCACCTGTAGACTATTTTCAGAAGGTAGGGGTTACCTTAAATTTTCAAAAATCCCAAACTATTCTTCAAACAAGGATCCTCTTTCTGGGAGCTCTCATAGATTCAGTTCCACAGAAAGCTTTCCTTTCCCAAGACGAGATTCCTTTCTTGACAGGCTGCTTGACCAGCCTGCTTTCAAAGCAGCTTAGTAGTGTAAGAGAATTCCTGAGGATACTAGGGCACATGGCATCATGCATTCTCGTGATCCCATTTGCAAAGTTGCACATGAGGAAACTCCACTGGTTTCTGAAAAATGTTAGGGAATAGCACTCGCAACCCCTGGAAAAATGTCTTTCCTTCAGTGCCTGAAAAATGATCACCTGTGGTAGACATAACCATAAAAAGGAACCAAGAGGCATATTTTACTTTGCCAGAGGAAGAGACAAAACCATTACCATGGACATTTCAGGCATAGCTTGGGGAGCCCACTTAGGTCCCCTGATGGTACATGGCATTCGGTCCACACAGCAAAGGAAAGAAGTTGCATATACTTCAGAAAGAGTTACTAGCAGTATACCTGACCATAAAAGCATTTCAACAAAACTTAAAAGCCCAGGGGCACTGTAAATCTGGACAGAACACCACAGTGATGTAGTACATAAACAAACAAGGTGGGAACTTTGTCTTACCCTCTGTGCAGCCTTGCCAGAAAAATTTGAATGCTAACACATAAAAATATGATTGTAAATAACTCCATGCTATGGTTACTAAAAGAATTCTGTACTTCACCTATTACACCAAAATATATAGTCAGTTATCTATTAAACATTATTATTAGTTATCGTAATTTTATATTCATGCATCCTAAGTATAAGGAATGGAATTTTATTATATTCCCTATAATGTATACACGAGGTATGCTTTTGTCATCCACTTCTGAAAGAACTCATTTAGTCACAGAAAACATTATTATTAGTTATCGTAATTTTATATTCATGCATCCTAAGTATAAGGAATGGAATTTTATTATATTCCCTATAATGTATACACGAGGTATGCTTTTGTCATCCACTTCTGAAAGAACTCATTTAGTCACAGAAAATGATCTAAAGTACTGGTATCAGTTGCTATCTGATAATAAAGTTAAAAGTTTAGACTTCTTAAAACAAGAATTTGATCTGAGAGAAACTTGTTGGTTAGAAGTTCAGACCTTTAGACAACATCTCATTAATAAAATTGATTTAATATCTGTAACAGTTAAAGAATCTATTCCAACACTGATTGATTACTTGATATTAAATTTACAACATAAAGTTTCTGATAAAGGTAAGCTTTCATACATACATAAAATTATTAGAGAAGAAAGTTATTACAATGTAGATACCTATTGGAATTATTTCACTTCCATTAATGGTGAATTACCAAATCAACAAGATAAACAATATATATTGGAATCTGCCTATAAAACTACTTCTTCCATTATCTGGAGACTTTTTACTTGGAAATTTTTACATAGATCCTTTTATACACCTTTGATGATGAATAAAATAAATAATAAAGACAATCTGTAAAAGATGTAATGTAGAAATTAATGCTGATTGGGCACATGTTTTATGACTGTATAAAATTGAAAGAATATTGGAAGTCAATCAATGATTTTTTGCAGGCTCTTTTTACAGATAATTTCATTATTTCTAAATCTCTTATATTATTCAACACTCCTGTACCTCAAAGTGTTAAAAAGGTTAAGCTTCCCTTGTTATGGTCTATTCTAGCAGTGGCTAGAAAAATAATAACCAGAAATTGGATTTCAGATACACCTCCTTCGTTTAATGAATTTAAAAATGTTATGACTGTAGTGTGCCATATGGAATTGATGACAATAAAATCAAGAACTACTAGAAAAACATATTACTATATTATATAGGATACTTTACAAAATTTGTTAAAAAAAATCTTAACTTTAATAGCATGGTATTTTAGTTTAATTAATTGATTTGATTGTAGTGGATGTCTTTGTAAATACTTTGGTTATTTTATTGAATGTTATAACCATTTCTATTTTAATTACTTGTATAAAATTGTTATGATATTTATTTTATATGTTAAAAACAATAAACTTGTTTTAAAAAAAAAGAAAAATTTGAATGCTGGCTGAAGAGATGGAGCTGCCCTTATAGCCTCTCATATTGCAGGCCAGAGCAATATCCTAGCAGATTCACTAAGCAGGGACCCCCTAGGCCCCAATGAATTGATGTTGAAAAAGGATGTCTCCTTGGTTCTGATTATACAATGAGGGATCCCCTCAAAAGGCCTGTTTGCCTCTGTTCACAAGTAAAAACAGACGTTCTGCTCATGAACACAACAGACAGGAGTTTGGAAAGTAGATGCATTCTCCTTCGTATGGACAGACTGGTTCCTGTGTGCATTCCTGCCCTTACCCCAGATCCCCAAGGTACTAACAAAAGACAGGGCGGACAGACCCAGCATGTTCCTAGTGGCCCCTTTCTGGCTGAGACAACACTGGTTCTCCCTCCTCCTAACCCTCAGTGAGGAGAGATTCTGCACCCTACCACAGGCAATAGATATCCTCTGCCAAGTCAAGAATTCTGGCTTCCACCCCCTACCTAGCCCACCCTCATAACTGCATGAAGTATTGGGTTTTGACTCCTAGGATTACATTCTAGCCCAATGATGTGCCCTTCATTCTAAGGGAAGCAAGAAAGCTCAATACCAGGAAATCCTACCTGGAAAATTGGAAAAGATTTTCAGCGAGATGATATGATCGATTTTCTGAAAACCTGAAGCTTTTGAATGGAGATCTCAGTACAGTGAGGCTCGGGAAAGTTACCATTTTCTTTATGAATGTAGTGTGATCTCTCAGTTGGTTTATGTAATTAACAGGGGGTGGGGGCTTGCTCCTGCAAAACCGTAAAAAATTATAGATTTTTTTTTTTAAATGTTCGAGTTTTCAGAAATTTGATCAAATCATCCCACCAGTATGAATTTCAAATTTCTGAAAACTTTATCAACTGACCTATACATACATGCATATATATATATATATATATATGTATATATGTATATATATATATATATGTATATGTATATATATATATATATATATATATATATATATATATATATATATATATATATACATACACATACATACATATATATATGTGTGTGTGTGTGGCTCTACTTCACAACTGAAAACTCAAAATACTGAATTTCATTTGACTGAGACCACAATACCTAATTTTCAAAATACTGAAAACTCATTTTACTTTGTGTCATTATACTGAAAGCTCACAATGCTGAATTTCAAAATACTGAATTTTAAGCCATAGACGTGCAGACTTACAACACCAATGACCAACTCTTTCCAAACTTAAAAACAACTTACTTACCGCTGCACCTCCACACTCCCCCAACTATATTAACTGCAGGATCGCACTGTAGTGGGGAAAATGGCAAATACCTTTTACTTGCCTTACAGTACTGTACACACTGCCACTACTACCAGGAGTGTACGAAACGTCTGCCTTATTACTTTAGATACTTCCCATCAAAATGTAGAGACGTAACCACATTTAGAAACACTACAACACTACTTCCTGCACTAGTGTCCATATTCTGACAGTCTGCACTTTAAGTTGCAATAATATTTTTTTTATTACAAGCAAGTCACAGGTGAAGGAAAACGTACATCTTGTCTGTGGCTTAAAATGGGTATTTATTACCCAGTTGGGTTTCCCCAGTAAACAAATGTCAATAAATAATTTTTTTTTTTTTACTTATGAAAAAAATGTGGGTCTACCAAAACTTTGGATTTAGGAATAGGAGGGTGTGTATCTGAATTGCGATTTAGAGAGAGAGTAAGGGGATAGATAAAAGGCTGGTTCATGAACACCTACACTAAATGTACACCGTTCTGAGTGAATAGACAACTCAAGCCTAACTTCTACCTTCTTCCTCCCAAATTTAATTTTCCTACTGATTTTCTTGGAGCCTTACATATTGAGGGGGATACATAAAGGTTATCCCCAAACCAGAACCTCTGCAAGGACGGCAAGAGCATAGGCTCAAACCGCAAAGTCAAAAACAACAAAACAGCCAGCACTCAACTGGAGCAAATATCTGATTTAATGTACAAAAACAGACCAGTTTTGGTCCACAGGCCTTTTTCAACGCAAAACACATCAGTACTTTCCCCATGTTATATACCTTCGCATATTGAGATAGTTATATCTCATTAAACAATTATTACAAATGTTCATTAAGACCAGGTGGAAACAATCCCCTCAATTTTATTATCCAAGACTTCTCTTTTTTATTTAAAACAATATGCCAGCCACTTTTCATTGATCTGTGTCCCAACACCCTGTCAATAATATTAAATTTGAACATCGTTGTTTTGTGTATAATGGTATGCTTATACAAGGCATTAGCCAAATATTTATTTCTAATGCTACTCATATGTTCTGAAATAAGCAATTTTAGTGGTTTAGAAGTTTGACCTGTATAAAAGGCTGTACAAGAGCAGATAGCCAGATAAATAGCCCAATCACTATTACAGTTGCCAAACATTCTGATAGAAAAAAACGTAGATGTGTTTATGCTTGAAAATTCCTAGGTTAAAGATATAAATTTACAAAAAGAACAGTGGCCACAAGGATAACAACCCACCACTTGTGTACCATCTATAGTAGTTTGTATAGAATTTGTCAAGGGTGAAAAATGTTTGTAATGGCTAAAATAACTACTTAAAGTTTTCCCCTTTCTAAAAGAAAAAGAACATCTCTGGCCTAACAACTCACCTAACCTGTTATCTGTTAATAGAATGTCCCAATGATGTTGTATCATATCCAAAAATCTGTAAGTGTTTCTACCATAAGTGGTAGTGCATCTTATTTTGTTGCTAGAGCAAGGGCCCCCATCTTTATATTTCAAAAGCTCCCTTCTAGAGTATGATTGTACTTCCCTACTTGTCTGCCTAACCTATGCCAACGAATAGCCACGTTTAACAAAATGACCTATAAGGTCATTATCAAAATGTATATATTCTTCAGTATTGGAACAAATTCTGTGTATTCCCCTAAACTGTGATTTAGGTATATTCGCTGTTGCATGTTTAGGATGACAACTGGATGCATGCAGTAGAGTATTAGAATGATGGGGTTTTGTATATAATGTACTAGACAAAGTGCCATCAGATTGTTTGGACACTTTGACATCTAAAAAATAAGTAGATGTATCATCATAGTTTACTGTAAACCTAATACCCCATTTGTTTTCATTCAAATATTGAACAAATTCCTGTAAATATACAACATCTGACTTCCACACCATCCAGTAGTCATCCAAAAACCTGCGCCAGATATCAATCTCACCAAGAAAAATATTATGATGTATATTATGATGTTCCAAATACCCCATAAAGAGCTCGGCATATATGGGTGCAAATGATGTACCCATAGTTGTACCCCTCAGTTGCAAAAAGCATTTGGTATTGAAAAAAACATTTTTAGATAACACATGCTCCGTTAAGCATAACAAGAAAGTGTTGAAACCAGGGCTATATAAAGCCATTTTATTTAGCCAATACTGTAAGGCACACAAACCAGCCCAGTGAGGAATACTGGTATATAAAGACATAACATCTAAAGTACATAGTAACCAAGTAGATTCTAGTTGGGCAACAGAGATGATATTCAAAAATTCAGTAGTATCTTTTATCCTGGCTGTCACTCCTGCTAACAGTGGCTTCAAATAAACCGTCAGATAAGCAGACAAAGGTTCAGTCAAAGAACCCTGACCGGATACAATTGGTCTACCCGGTGGTTGCTGCATGTCCTCCTGTATTTTAAGGAGGAGATAAAAATATTGGGAAGACGGATTTTTTAACCTTCAAATGAAACATTGCGTGTTTATCAATAATCCCCTGACTAACAGCAGACTCAAGAAACATATCAATTTCTTAACGCAGAAGTGGGATCCTGAGACGTACATTCATAGAATCTATTGTCTTGCAGCTGTTTATTAGCTTCAGTGACATATAAAGATTTATCCATAATCACAGTTGCTCCACCTTTATCAGCTCGAACTATAACTATATTTTTGTTATTTGTCAGCTGTGTCAAAGCATTCCTTTCTTCACTAGATAAATTAGGAGGAGGAACATATTGTGGACCATTATACCCAAAATGTAGGTCCTTAAGTACACATTTCTGAAATATTTCTACATACTTATTCATAGGTGGAATAAATGTTGATTTATGAAACTTAAAGCCACTATTTTTCACTAACAGATTCCCCATTCTGAAAATATAGTTTCAAATTAAGTAGTCTGCAAAAAATATATAAATCTTCCACTGTAGTGCTTTGCAGGTGTGTTTACGCTGTGTGTGTTTTGTGTCTTGTGTTGTGGTATTGTTGGGAAAAGGAGTTTTCTTACAGTAAAGTGCAGGGTTTAGGACATGTGGCAGGGTTAGGGTTAGCACACAAGGAAGGACAGGGTAGGAAATGCTTTTCTTAATCACCTATCTACTTTTCCTGAGATTCAAATCTTTGCCTTTACACTAAATACATTACCTATAAATGCCTTCGGGTCCATGTAAAGCAGAAGGGCTTTTACGAAGTATACTTGAAACATAAAATGAATTCAGTTCTTAAGGACCTAGAGAGAACATCAATGTTTGACTCTTCTTACAGCTAACCAGACCTAGCAGACACATGCTTGCCACTTTTTTTATGATGCAGTACGTCAAGTGTGAATGCATGCGACCCTTGACATTTAAGTTAGTAGTTAATTCCAAACATCAGTTATGTATCTCAATCGAAAAGCACTCCTATTCTAAAGAAATTTCCTTCCATCCTTGTGATGGGTAACATTTGCTGAAAAACAACCAGCCTCATTACTTGTTCAGATTAAGAATCTGCTCCAAATCTTACTTCTCAGTAGAGAACTCACACTAAACATCTCCTTGCTGAACCTTTGTTGAACATTTGTAAAGAAAAAAATTAATTTATTTTTACTTTTGCATAACACAGACCTGTTACTACTGCAGTTTCCACCTTTTTTCCCCAGTGTTCTTGGAATAAAAAAGCTTTATCTGTACATGTATATATTCTGTTTTGAAGAATCTGCTAACTGTGTGAAGAGCTGTTTAATGTACCTACATTCATTTTAGTTAGGGGAAGGATTTGCACAAGGGTGGGAGGGTTGGCACTCACAGGCACAAGGCACAGGATTTAATTCTGACCTGTTATTGTTGGCTTGGCTTGTAGTAATCTGCAGACTGTGCCTAGTGTTTGCCTATAAACCTATGAACTTCCTGTAATTAAATGACGTTATTTCTTGTTTTCAAAATTTTATGCAACAGTAAGTAAACGCATTAATGTTTTTCTAGGCAGTCTAGGTTGTGGGTGAAAAGGGTCTCTTGAGTCCACGCATGCAGTTATCAAAATAGATGAAACAAACTGCAGAGACACCTGAAACATGCATCTTGACTGTAGAGTAGCAGGGGCAGTGCTCAGGCACCTGTGACAAGGTAGCATCACCTGCAGATTAACACAGTGAGGTGGCTCATGATCATCTTTCCACTTAGGTGAACCTCTTCCACTTAATAAAATATGTCTTAAGAGTGAAAGATTTGCTGGCAGCTTCAATCACCTCCAAAATTTCCACATAGAAAGATTCCTTCAAAGGGAGAGGATCTAAATGGGGAGCCATATCCTACAGTGAAGTCAGCTGTCATTTCAGCAAAATGGGATTTCCTTAACTTGTACTGGGACAGTTTCCTTTACTTCTGGAGCCTGACAAACCACACCTTCACAACCATTATGAGGTGCCAAGGACTAGTCTTTGACTTCTTTCTGTGAATACTGTAATGAGGTGCAGAAACACGGATAACAGCTGACAAACATACAGAAATCTTTCCTGCCATGGGACAGGAGAAAACTTGTCCAACATCAACATTGTCTTGACATGCTGAACCAAACAAACTGAACAAAAGGATGACCATGGGTTTCTTTGAGGAAAGAATGTCAGCCTATGGAGTGTCATACTGCTCGGATGTCCCAACCTGATAGAATTCTTGACTCCTCAGCTCCCGAAGAATGCAGGAGCTGTGGCTAAAGGACTCCACCACCAGACAGCTTTACCTGTGGATGTGAAAAGTTAAGGTGATGCTTTCTTCTATGGGCAGATTTGTATGGTTTACTATCAAAATTGTGGAAAATCATAATAATTTTCCACCTTTTGATCCAACCAGTTTGCCGAAATTGATAATAATGAATTACCAAAATTTCAGAAATGGTAACAGAATCAATATTTGAACATTGGAAATTCTAATGTCAAAAGTCCGCGTTACCGGTCACCCCATATTCTGTAGGTATACATTCCCAAATCTGTGAGGACTAGTCCTACCAGAACTCAAACAGCACGTCAGGTATCTGTGCCATCACTTTGGACAAACTGGTGCAGCACAGCCCAAAAGTGTCTTCTAAGTCTTAAACTATGAATTATGTATGACCCAGGGAGAGGCCTAATGACTAAACTCCGTGGTCCTGACTGATACCACCTGAGCTTCTCTGAAAGCCTCAACAAACCTTCCCACATAAGTTAGTCGGCTACACTTGCATTCTAGATCCATGAAAATGGGCAAGCCGGTGCTCACAGTCTGCACCCTGTGGATATTCTATGGTGGCTGCCAGGGGTGCACCTCTTACTTTTCTGTTTTTCTGTGTTGATGGTCAAAGAGGTTGAAATCATGGGTGGACTTCACAGGAAAAGATTTGGAGATATGACTGACCTCAAACTCCATTATCTTCTGTCATCAGTTCTACACCAAACGGGATCGCATAAGGAGTCCTAACAAGTCTGCAGGCCTTGGACTTCTCCCTTTGTCTCCTGTGGTTGATCATGTTGGACAGCTGGTGATGTTTTATGCCATGTTTCTTCCTGGGGAATAATTGGCGTTGTCATGAAGGTCTTACCTGATTATCTGCTGACAGCAGGAAAACTTGGACCATTATGTAACTTGAGCACCAAAAGCAATGATGATCCCATGATGAACATTAAGATCAAGATCCAAGCTGTGCAAGCAGAACAAGCAGAAAAGTGCCAAACAGTGCAAGGGCTAACCAGGGTATATACATCTGCACCCACACTAGAGTTAAGGGGTTGTGAGCAGAGGGGGTTTGCCCCTGTACTAATGATTTAAAACTGTAACAAGTTTTCAAACTGTTTTACAGTAACTGAAGTTGATTATTTTCCATTTACTAGACTTGCAGTATGAGGTCTTGCACTTGTGATAAGGATCCAAGTACACATACTGACTTAACTGTTATACTGTTGTTTATAAGGCAAATTACAGTCTTCTTTTTTCTGTACTTTATCATATCTGTTTATACTCCTCACTGCTCCTATAGGATTATCATTCTGTTTCTGTTTGTATTCTTTCATTGCATACATATTTGTTCAGTCTTGCTATATGCTTTACTATGGGCACATCTGTATTTGTTGTGAATTAACAAAAAAAATCTGTGTGACTCTGCTCTACCTAGTTACCAAATGTTACACACACAACTTTTGTTCATTCTTTTGTTTTAGAAATCTGATTTTTTTCACCTGTCATTTTTTGCTGGGCTTTTTCTCACCTTTCTCACCTTACAGTGTTCATCAAAGACTTTACTTAGCAGAGCAATTAATACTTCCGCTGGAATTCTTTAGGGAGGTGTAGTGCCCTATGGCAGAAAATTAACCTAAATCTTCTGCAGATGTGTAGCAGTTGCAAAGCATAGCCTAGGAAACCACAGCTACTATTAATGAAACATGATCCAAATACATTTTAGTAATTTACTTAGTGCCTGGTAACCATGTAAAACATGCAACTTAAAGACACATTTTTAACTGTAGCCTGGGAAGAAAGGCTGTCATGGTTATGAAATTTATGATGCATTTAGGCCTGGGATGTCTGTGACACAATGATTTATGGTAAACACCATATAGGTATCCTAAATAAATTTGTAAACCAAGCAACAAGGTACATCATGGGGCAAGTTACTGTTGAATGTCCTACTTCTGATGAAGTCAGTCGCAGAATAGTTAATTGCCTTTTCTCACCCTGGAAGGTGATTCCTTAAGAAAAATAGCATGAAGTACCTTACTATAATCGAGAACAGAATGCTTTTAGTTTCTTTAAAGTGGTACTTTATAATAACCGCATGTGACGTATGCTTCTGCAGGAAAGCAAAGCATGACTACATTTAAACTCACCAGTGTCAAAGTGAAACAACAATACTTATGTGGATATGCAGTGTATGTGTGTGTATGAGTGGAAGTTGAACCACGTCTTTAGCAGATTTTTTCCAGCAACATTTTGTACTTGAACGGTTCCCCTTCTGGTTGGCACAAGTAACACATGGGCATTTCAGTACTATGCAGATGGTAATCTACTCTCCTTCATCCAACAACTTCAGTTAATATCAGTACAAGGCTAGATAAGAAATGGGCAGACAAACGATGTTTCAGAGTATCCTTAACAATTATTTTTGATTACGTGGATGTGAAGGAAGGATTGTTGTATGCACTGAAAAAGTCTCTGTGTCTCTCTCTCACACACCAAGTCTTGTTTCAAGGTGGGTTCTTGAGTTAAGTTACATGAGATAGAATTCCCAAGCACTAATACAGCCATCAAGGGATAAATGTGCAAAGGATGTGACAATGCGATTGGTCACAGTAATGAATCCCACAGTACTTTGACAAGAAGTGCATTACCTGTGTGGCTCAGTAAAAGATTGTATGGAATTGTCTTACCTCTGGACCCAGTGGCACTTTTGCATATGTTCTGAAGTGATGATGTCCTTCAAGGACGCATCTGCAGTCCTTACAAATGGGTTGTCCTGTCGTCAGGCAGCTCTTCGGTCGTCCGGATTCCAAAGTCTGGGTCTGGCCTCGGCTGATGTCGCACTTCACCCGACGTCATAGCTGCAGTTCTTTGGGTATAAAGGTATCAGCCGACGCCATTTTCCCCAGTCTTTCTTGTCGCGTGGCGCCCGAAGCAGAAGCTGTTCGCAAGTGCCGGTCGGTCAGAACCAGAGATTACTACTACCGAAGACTTCTAAAAAGCTAAGTACCCCGTTGGGGACTCTTTCTTGCCTCAGCCAATGTCAGAAAAAGTGAATAACTGTTTAACTTGTGGGAAACAAATACCTCATAAAGATTTCCACTCTTACTGCCTACCTTGTTTAGGCCCAGACCACGACGTAGCAGCTTGTCTAGCCTGTGCTTCTTTCAACCGACGGACGCTTAGACGTCGGTCGGAATTTGCTGAGGAGTTTTTCGGCTCCGCTTTTGCTTACAATATGCCGTCGTAAACTCCGACTTCGCAATTAACTAAAAAGCGCAAGGAAAAGGACCGACACTCGCAGTCCGCGGTTTTGGCCGAAACCGCAGTTAAGTCAACCGCGAGTGTCTCGGTTTCGGCTGAAACCGAGTCCACGGTTCTTCCTTCGGCCGAAAGCTTGCCTCCTATCGAGGCCTCATCCAGCATTGCTGAATCTGCTACTGAAATCCCACCTGCTCCTGCAGGTTCTCAGGATTTATCTGATACTGTACCTTTAGATATATCTACTCCTGCACGTGGAGCTGCTAGGCCCCCTGCATCCATGTCGATTAAGGCTTTTGCCAGGGCTAAAGCAGCAAAATCTACCAAAACTGTACCTGCTAAGACCCCCTCTCACAGGCCTAGCTCTAGTTCTCAAATGCTTAGTCTAGCAGAGGATCTCATTTCTTTGATCCGGGGATCCCAACCTCACCCTGACAGGGCCTCTCACCCACCTCCAGAGAAGAGGCCTAGAGCAGAGCCCCCTGAGCCAGTTTCTTCAGATTACTCCTCTGATGATTCAGATAATACAAACCCTCCAGAGGGCCCTTATTCTCCTTATGAGGACTCTGATGCAGAAGACTCCATTCCTTCTGCCTCTCCGCCTGAGGAATTTTCTTTTGGGGAAACCTTGCATGCTATGAGGGAACAATTTCAATAGCAGGGCCAGGATTTTTCAGACTCTAGGAAAAGGCTTAGGACCTTTTTGCATTTGCCACAGCATAGGCCTTTAGCCATTCCTCCAGTACTTCCTGTTGTGGATGACGCATTTAATGATGCTTGTACTGCTCCTGATTCTCTTCCTCGGCCCCTGCAAAGCCCGATAGGTACTACAGGGTTCAGGACACACATTATCATTTGTATAAGGCTCCTTTTGCAGATCCTGAAACTATCTCCCAGGGACCCAAGGCTGTAGCAGCTACCTCTGCCAAAAACCCCCTCCCCTCTGAAAGGGAATCTAGGGCCTTAGAGAGATGGGGTAAAAAAGTTTACACTTCTGCTACTCTTTCGGCTAGGGCCTTAAACTGTCAATTCCACATGATTCAGTATCAGGAATTTATGTTAGATCAGTTAACTAAAAAACTGTCCTCGTCTGAACCATTAGACAAAAAATCTGTTCAGGAAATGGTACATAACATTCAGCAGGTCAGTAATCATTCCTTAAAATGCGGCTATGATGCACTGGAGGCTTCCTTTAGATCAGCTATGACTGGTACAGTGATCAGAAGACATGCATGGTTAAAAGAGCAATCCTTACCAGACCATGTTAAATCAAAGCTCCTAGATGCTCCCATGGATAAGCTCAATTTGTTTGGCTCCCCTGCACAGCAGGTGCTGAAGAAGGTGGAAGAGAAAGCAAAATCTGTCCAGACAGTCAAGGATTTCTTACAGGTCCAGCCTCCAAGGTTTAGTAGGAACTGGCCTTCCAAGAATTGGTCCTTTCCAGACACCTCCAGAGCTCAGAGAGGCAGGAATAGGCCCAAGAGGCAGGGGTCAATCCAGAGGTGCCTACAGGGGCGCCAGTGGCAGCCTAACAACCAGCGAGTACTGCCACAGATCCAGCCACCACCACTTCCACAGGACAATCACAGTGACTTGGCTCTGAGACCGCCTACCAGGGAACAACTAGAAGCACCCTTAGGCGGAAAGCTAGCGTTATTTTCAGTAAACTGGCATCACATCACAGGAGACAAATGGATTTTACAGACAATAGACCAAGGTTACAGGTTTCACTTCCATACTCTACCAAGGAAGAGAGGAATGCCAAACCTACCTCCAAATCAGAAGACAAAAGCTCTAGAACAAATACACCACTTACTAAGGATGAGAGCTATAGAAAGGGTACCGTCTATGGAACAAGGGCAAGGATTTTACTCCAGACTATTCCTGGTACCAAGAAAAGAAAACCAATGGAGACCTATTCTCGACCTGTCCGCTCTAAACACATACCTCATTGTTCCAAAATTCAAAATGCTGACCCTACAGCAGCTTCTTCCCATGCTGGGCAAGGAGTCTTGGCTGGTAACTCTAGACCTCAAGGAGGCATACCTGCACGTCCCCATATGACCAAATTGCAGAAGATACCTCAGATTTCTTGCAGGATCAGAGCATTATCAATTCTCAGCATTGCCCTTTGGCTTATCTACTGCACCCAGAGTATTCACGAAATGCCTGGCATCAGTAATTGCTCATTGCAGGCTTCAGGGAATTCAAATTTACCCTTACCTGGACGACTGCCTGTTACAAGCGGACAACAAAAACAAATTAGCAAAAGATTTGAAAAGGTCATTCATCTACTGCAAGCCCTGGGATACACAGTCAATATAAAAAAGTCAAGGCTGATACCATCCCAAAGGATAACTTTCTTGGGTGCAGAGCTGGACACATCAAATCAAATGGCATCCCTCACAGCAGAAAAACAGAAGCACCTTCCTCTCTATTTCATGGCATTAACAAAGCAGAACCAGCTAACAGCAAGGAAAGTCCTGCAAGCCCTGGGTTACATGGCATCCTGCATAATATTGATTCCACATGCCAGACTACATATGAGAAAGTTACAGTGGTACCTAAGGAATTTATGGTCTCAGCACAAGCACAGCCTAGAAACCCAAATTCCAATAATTCCATGCCTGAAGCAAGAATTCCAATGGTGGGCTCAGGCCTGTCAATCGAACAAAGGGCTGCCCTTCCACAGCACTCAACCAAGCCAGACTATCACAACGGACGCCTCAGACCTCGGTTGGGGGCACACATGCTGGACAAGTGCATACAAGGCTTATGGACTCAAGACCAGCTGAACCTACACATAAATCAAAAGGAGATGCTGGCAGTAAAACTGGCAATTCAGACATTCAGACCATTTCTTCAACAGGGTCAATTGCTGATAAGGACGGACAACACCACAGTTATGTGGTACATCAACAAACAGGGAGGCACACATTCATACCCTCTATGCCGGATGGCAATGGACCTCTGGAATGTGGCCCTGAGCTTCAACATTCAGTTACAAGCAATATTTGTACCAGGAAAAGAAAATATACTAGCAGACATCCTAAGCAGAACTACCACGGATGCCCACGAATGGATGCTGCATCCAGACATCTTCAAATCCATTACAGGGAAATGGGGACTACCAGAAATAGACTTATTCGCATCCCCACACAACCATTCTGCACGAGGGCATACCACCCACTTGCTTGGAGGGTGGACTCCCTATCTTTCAGTTGGAAAAACCTGACAGCATATGCATTCCCACCTCTTCCTTTGATGCACAAGGTGCTATTGAAGATCAAAGAAGACCGTCCAAGGATCATCCTGATAGCTCCAGACTGGCCGAGGCAGCATTGGTACCTATTACTGAGGAGTATGTCTCGGGAACAAATATGGCCTCTGCCCCTAGTTCCCTTACTGTTAACACAGAACAACTTCAGAACCCTGCATCCAAACCTAAAAACACTGCAGCTGGCTGCCTGGAACATTGCATAAGACAAAATAACCCACATTTATCTCAAAGGGTTAAAGACATTATCTTGGAGGCTCGCAGACCCTCAACAAGGAAAACTTATTCAACAAAATGGAAAAGATATCTCATTTGGAGTGCAGCAAAAGGAGAAAATGTGTCACTGGTAAACATAGCTAACATCCTGGAATACTTGGCAGAGCTTTTCCACAATGGCCTGTCCTATTCTTCCATTAAGATTCATGCATCAGCTATTTCAACAGAATACAACATGGACCCTCCAGTCTTCTCACATCCTCTACTCAGGCAGTTTCTGAGAGGAATTAAGAATGTAAAACCACCAAGGAAGCCACCATTGCCCGCATGGGACTTGAACTTTGTGCTAGAAAAGTTGACACTCCCTCCTTTCGAGCCAGCAACAACAGCAGAATTACAGTACTTATCATGGAAAACTGCTTTCCTGCTTGCAATCACTTCAGCAAGAAGGGTTTCTGAACTACAGGCATTAATGGCAGTACAGCCCTTCCTTATCTTCCATCAAGATAGAGTGTCCATGAGAACTAATCCTACTTTTATGCCAAAGGTGGTCTCCAGGGTATCTTTAAACCAAGCTATCCACCTGCCTACATTCTTCCCCAACCCACAGAACAGGAGAAAGACTATTACATACCTTGGATGTACATAGGCAATTGCGCTACTACCTGGACAGGACCAAGAGCAATAGAAAACTGGCCAGCTACTGGTAGCATATGCAACAGGAATGGAAGGAAAAGCAATTTCAAAACAGACAGTCTCTAAGTGGATAGGAAATTGCATTAGATTTTGTTACTCTTACCATGGAAAGACAACTCCAGAAAACATCAGACCTCACTCCACAAGGGCTACAGCCACTACTACAGCTTTTTACGAGGAGTGGCTACCAAAGACATTTTAGAGGCTGCTACTTGGAGCTCCGTGCATACATTTGCCAAGCATTATAATCTACCCTTATACTCCAGATCCCGAGCAGGTTTTGCCACTGCTGTTTTGCAAGGGATCTTAGCTACACCATAATCTTATTATTACCTCCTCCCCCAGTTTGGCTATGGTATTCTACCCATTTGTAAGGACTGCAGATGCATCCTTGAAGGACATAGTACAGTTTTGTACCTACCATACATGTAGATGTCCGAGAGGTATGCATCTGCAGTCAGGATTACCCTCCCTCCTTCCCCTCTGTGGTACTCCTAGGGTATTTGCCCATCTTCTAGCTAGCTGAGGGAATCTATTATGGTGTATTTGTTTGTATATATGTATATACATGGTTATTTTTATTTGCTCTCTCTTATTTGGAAACTTTTACATTTATCCAAATTTAGCCTTCCTAGAGGGCACCTGGCATCTGGGGCAAGAAACACTGAGGAAAATGGCGTCGGCTGATACCTTTATACCCGAAGAACTGCAGCTATGACGTCGGGTGAAGTGCGACATCAGCCGAGGCCAGACCCAGACTTTGGAATCCGGCCGACCGAAGGGCTGCCTGACGACAGGACAACCCATTTGTAAGGACTGCAGATGCATACCTCTCGGACATCTACATTTATGGTAGGTACAAAACTGTACTTTTCCTTGCAACAAATTATACTACATTGCAGGTATCTTCTAGAGATGCTATCATACTTACAGCAAAAACTTCTGCAAAGACTGGCCAGATACTAATATCTCTCTTCTCAGTGGTGTGAACTCCTGGAACCATTGTTAGCTTGTGAAAGGACTGAATAATGTTGCTCTGCTTGTGAAAATTTTACTACACTTTAACTTGGGTAGTTAAAGCATGGACGTTCACGTATTTTTACATTTATACTAAACATGAAAGTTTATGTACTGAAGTGCTAAACTGTTCGCTTACTTTGCATGATTAAATGTCTTAGGTGAAGTACACGTAAACTGTCATTTGTTGCCTGGACCATGATGCCAAGAGTTGGATCTCCTTTGACTGTGTTTTGCTCCAAGACTATTACTCCTGAGCCCTTACATTTAGGGTCCAGAGAAGTTGCTTCCAATTAGTTATCCCCCTGTATAAGCCCTTCAGTATGAGACGCTTTCTAGTGATCCACAATGAAACATGTTGCTTGATTAACCTTTTGACATCTTCCTGTGTCTGGCTTCTCATTTGCATCACTGCAAATTAATTTTTCTCTACGTTGGCAAGTGTATAATTCGTATGCTGTATGTTTTAATTTTTCTGTTTTGGAGGATGTGTTTGGATGGAGAGCAAACTGAGTAATGCAAAAACTGACTGTACTACAAGTGGCTACAATGTTCTAGACCTGGTCCTCAGCAATATGAGTGACTGTTGCAACTCCTCAAGTGTAGAGCCCACACTGGTTATATCCAACCATAAATCTGTCATTTTTGAAGCAGCAATAACACCAGAACTCCCCAAAGGAGAAGTCAGGCTAATAAAATTCACCAAAGCTTAACTATACCTTCATAGGGGAGGGTATGATCGACTTCCAAGCTCCAGTTTCCACAGATGACATTGACAGCTATACTAAGGTATACACTGATGCCCTGTATAAACATCTACACAAATGTATAGACACAGCCGTGCCGAATAGGATTAAAGCAAGATCCTCAAGGAAAAACAAACCATGCTGGTGTATGTCTAGCATTAATAAATTGTACAATAAGCAAAACAAGCTTCTGTCTAAAAATGCAAAAGTGAGATCCCAGAACTGTAAGAGCACCCGCCTCACCCTAAACAAGCAAGTAAGACAATTCCATAAAATCTTTAAAGAGCAATTATCAGAAAAATGTAGCAATCATAGCCAAGGATAACCATAAGGCTTTCTTCAGCTACGTCCGCAACCTAAAAGGTAGGACTAAGATGTGTCCTGACCTAATTGTGGATGGCATCACCACACTGACCCTGTGGAAATTGCAAACCTGAAGTGATGCTTTCTTGCAGCAAGTTATACAATACTGCAGGTATCTTCTTGGGGTGTTGTCATACTTGCAGTATAACTTCTGCAAAGACAGACCAGATACCAATATCTCTGTGCTCCATGGTGTGAAAATTTCACCCCTCCACCCCCCCCCCAAGCATACCATAATTAATTTTTTCATCATCTCCTCCTCCCTACATCTTCAAAGAGCAAGTCATCAAAGCTCTCTCAAAGGCTAAGAACACAGCCTCCATGGGACCAGATGGCATTCCGGACTGCATTCTTAATGTTCTAAAACAGCTAGCTACTCCATTAGGGACTCTATTCAACTACAGCCTGAGTACTGGCTTTGTCCCCACTGAATGGAAAACAGCGACTGTTATTCCCTGCCACAAGGGTGGGTCTGTAACAGACCCGGTTAACTATAGACCCATAAGTTTAAGGGCTTTGGAATTAATCGGCATCATCATGGTCCTCATAAATAAGGATATAGTGACCTCCAAATCCTGGATCCATCCCAGTTCAGTTTTGTCAAGGGCAGGTCATGCCTGCTAAACCTGGTGGACGACTTAGAAAACGTGACCAGAGCCATAGACTAGGGCAAAGCCATGTACACAACCTATTTTGACTTGGCCAAGGCCTTCGACACTATCCCACATTTGGGCATCATTGACAAACTAACTCAGTTAAATATCAACCCCTAGGTTGTCAGGTGCGTTGCATACTAGCTCACAGATCAACAGCACTCAGTCCAAGTGAGAGACTTTATCTCTGAGCAGACCTGTCACCAGTGGGGTCCCATAAGGGTCAGTACTGGGCCCCCTCTTGTTTGGCATATACTTCTCAGAAGTCCAGGCTAAAACCGAGGGTCTGTGGCTAACTAAGTTTGTGGATGAGTGCAAATTAGGTGCGATCACTGAATCCCCTAGCGATGTCAGCATACTTCAAAAGGGGCTTATACACAGACCAATGATTGGCACCAAAGCCATGGTTTTAAACTAAATGCTAAAAAAAATGCATATTTTTTCCCCTTCAGTAAAAACAATGTCCCTGCTGATTATAAAATAAACAGTAATACCCTAAGTACCAATTCAGTAGGGAGAGACCTGGGAACACAAGTTGACTGTGAACTTATCTTTGACCACCATGTTTCTACTGTGGTGAGGAAGGCATTCTGTGTTGCTCACCTGATTAGCAAAGGCATCATCTCAAGAGCAAAAGAGGTTATAACCACTCTGTACTCGTTCCTCATCAGACCTATTATTGAATGCAATGCTCCCTTCATATGTACCAGATACTTGCAGCAACTTGAGGGACCTCAGAGATTTCTAACTAACAAAATTCTGGTCTCTAGCACCTGTCTTATATGGACAGACTGAAGTCACTGTCACTGTACTCAGCATGTAGACTACTTAGAGGTGACTTATGTCTGGTTTACAGGGCTATCTCTGACCCAAATCTAATGGAAATCCTGCACATCAGTAAGGCAAATGGACCTTGAGTCACCCATCCCAGGAACATTAATCTAGCCTGTTACATAAACAGGACCTGCTGGAGGGACAGGTACATCTCTCAGTGGGTCAAGGGACGCAAACGCACTGTTACTGTTGAGTGTTAATCTGTCAAAGTGTTTTTAGAGCTTGGAGCATTTATTTTCATTTCGCTTTGGTTCTCCAGGTGTTTTACAAGTGGTTGTACATCTCATAGTGGTTGCCACTCCTCTAGAATAGGCTTCCAGTCCATATCCAGCAAAGCACCTCCATGACCCTGTTTAAGTGCAGCATGAAGGGGTTGGGAGGGTGGCCTAATCGTTAAGGTGTTTGCCTTACAAACACAAGGTGCAGAGTTTGAGTCACACAAGGGATAATTGGCTAGACTTAAAATGGCTCACAAAAGCAGTTAGGTTCATAGATTAGTACTAAGCTATCTATGAACCTATGAATGACTGGATGGTAAACTGTAAATTTCTGTCAGGGTTGGCCCCGCCTTTTCTCCTGGTTATGGGTAATCCTTGTTAGAAAAACCTTCGGCATAGATGATATCTCTCATCTAGTATTATACTGGGACTTAATGGCTAGGCTTGTAAAGACCCTTGGACCAGTAGCCTAGTAACATCCTGTGAACCTATGAGTGAGGGACACAACAGCATGAGTTGGCGTGAGGTTTGCACAAACTTCCTAACCCAGGAGTAGGACAAATTGAAAATTGTGCTAAACTGGGACTACCTGAACTAGAAATAGCAAAAGGTTCCCAGTGCAGAATACCACCTTGGAAGTCAAATGGCTTGTTGAGTATGTCTGCTGTATATTAGAAGTTTGGGTATAAAACAATGGAAAGTAGTTATGAAAACAAATACTTTTGGCTGTTTTACTTTAATACGCTAGACCCAGGTACTCCTTTTCAACAGCTACATCTTATACTGCAGCAAGAAAAAGAACATCAGTATGAAATATTGCATAATGCAGACAACATTTTACATAGTTTGCAGCTGTGAAGAACTGCCATGGAGTGGAAAGAAACTTGGGCAAAACCTAGGCATTATTTCAGAGTACAGTCTGCAACAGACAAAACCTTACCTAGCTTGGTGTCGGTGTTTATATATGAACTGACCATAACAGCATACCATACTGTAGTAATGCAGGTGGTTAAATCACCTAATAAGAAGTATAGTTTTATATATATATATATATATATATATATATATATATATATATATATATATATATATATATATATATATATATATAAAAAACCAAAGTAGTGCAAATTATTCTTGTAATCGCTTAGTATTCGGGGCTGTGGAAGGAGTGGTGAACCTTTGGGGGCAATGGAAGGAGTGGTGAGCCTCTGGGACCTGTTGGTAAAAACCCTTACTGGAGGTGTTTGCATGTAGTCTTAGCCCTAGCGGTTTGACTGACAAAGGCATGCACATAGTATTGGCTAGGATGAATTGGATTGAAAAGTTCCAGGCCTGGTTAAGTGAGCTACTTCTACAAACAGTTTTTCAGAAGTTTTCATAGTGTTGGGGATGTTGCAACTATAGGTTCATAGGTGTGTACTAGGCTAATGGCCCTGGAGCCTTTACAAGCCTAGCCTATAGGATTATCCTGGCGTCATGCCACCTAACCTTAGTTCCTAGTGCCTCTGTCGAGTAGAGCCACTGGAGTGATCCCTGGGGTGAATTTCTATTTCCCATCCACTCATCAAGATTTCTCTTGAAGAGGGACAGTGAGGTGCTCTGCTTGACATGTATGGGAAGTCTATTCCGTAGCATGGGCAGTCTCTGGGTTATGAACCTGCCCCTCCAGCATGTTCTGTTGGTTGAGGTCTCTGGAGTGTGTGGTGCGGAGGGATTGGGATTTCTTTAGATGTAGCCTTTCTAGCATAGCTGGGACAGACATAGCTTTGTAAGTCAAGCAGAGATCGCCTCTAAGTAGAAGATATAAGACTGAGAATAGTTGGAGTTTTTTGAGTCTGTCCATATAGGATAAGTGTTTAAGGCCTAGGATCCTCTTTGTGAGGTACTTTTGTGACTTCTCCAGTTGTTGCAGGTGTCTAGTGAGGTACACGCCAAATGGGGCATTGTACTCAATTGGCCTAATGAGGGAAGAGTAGAGGGAGACAATGACCTCTTTCTTCCTGGATGCAAAACCCTTAGTAATGAGATGTGCCACATAGAAGGACTTTCTGACTACAGTGGCAATGCGATGGTCAAAAGAGAGGTTGCTGTCAACCTGTGTTCCCAGATCTCTTATAACGCCTTCTGTGTTTAGTGGACTACCATTGATGTGGTAATTTAAGGGAACCGGGTTTTTCCCAAGGGGGGATGATGACACATTTTTTGGCATTGAGCTTAAGGCTGTGGTTCTGACAACAGTAGTTGGTCTCATTGAGGCCTTCCTGTAGGATGTCAACATCACTTGGGAAGTTAATAATAGCTCCCAACTTGCAGTCATCTGTGAACTTTGTCAGCCAGAGTTCATTCATGTTGGCCTGGACTTCAGAGAAGTAGATACCAAACAGGAGAGGACCCAGGACCGAACCCTGTGGGACTCCACTCATGACTGGTCGATGGTCTGACTTGAGTCAGCTACTTTCACATTGTGGGTTCTGAGAGCCAGTTTGCAACCCACCTAGTGATATAGGGGTTGACCCTAGCGTTGTGAGTTTTTCTATGATTCTTGAGTGAGGAATGGTATCAAAGGCCTTGGCCAGATCAAGGTAGGCTGTATGAACCACCTTGCCTTCATCCACAGCTCTGTTGACTGACTCAGAGAAGTCTATCAAGTTGAGCAGGCATGACCTACCCTTCACAAAACCAAACTGTGTGGGATCCAGAGTTTGGAGATTCCCTATATCCTTGTTAAGTCCACGATGATGCATTCCATAGCTTTGCATATCAGACTCGTCAGGCTAATGGAGCAATAGTTCCCGGGGGCCGTAGTCGCTCCTCCTTTGTGGAGAGGGATGACTGTAGCAGTGCGCCATTCGGTAGGGGCAAAACCTGAGGTGAAGCTGTGATTGAACAGGGCACACAGGTGAGGTGCCAGTTCACTCTGTACTTCATGTAGAACACATCCAGGGATATTGTCAGGTCCCATAGAAACTGTATCCTTGGCCTTGGACAGTGCTGTTTTAACCTGTGCAGTAGTAATACTGGGTGCCTGGCAATCTACTTATATTGTGATTAGCCCTTTGTGGAGGAGATGGGTAAAGTTGCAAACCCACAAACATAAAATGAAAAATGTTAAAAAGGCTGAACAAAAAAAAAAACAAAAGAGCCTTTGCTTTCTCTTGGCACAGATATTATGATAAAGTTGCTCATCAGTTTTTAGTTTGAATTTCATTTCAATCTTTGCATTATTAGTATAATTTATTTATTCAGCTCAATATGGTTTAATTAAAAAAAAAGAAAATAAGAAAAATTGGCTGTATTAGTAGGCTTTGATTGGCATAGTTTCTGCATATGATGTATGGCAGGCCTTTTTTGACAACCTTGTTTTCCCCTATAAAATGTCAACCAGTGTCAAACGTTTCCTGGAAAAAGGAAATTTAGCGATTTCTGGTAAATCTAGTATACTGTGCACATTTAAGTGTGGCACTTGTACCTCTGACAGTTTCTGTATCGGTAAAACTATTAGATTATCTAAAAGAATTTATGAGCCTAACTTGGCTATAAAGAAAAAAGATAGTAGCAATACTCTGGCGAGACATGCTTTGCTATGCAACAATTTTAAGAAATTTGCATTTTTTTTGTGTTGGATTCTGTTGATATAGGGTATTTTAAGGATAACTACAACATTTTGCTTGAGTGTAAGGAAGCAAAGTGGCAGATGAGACTTGCTGCTGATAAACCACCTGGTTTAAACATATATCAATTAAAATGCTTTCTCTTGGCAGAGAGATTATGATAAAGTTGCTCATTAGTTTTTAGTTTGAACTTCATTTCAATGTTTGCATTATTAGTATAGTTTATTTTTTCAGCTCAACATGTTTTAATCTCTTGAAGAAAAAAAAATACTGGTTGTTTTATTACTAGGTTTTAATTGGCCAGTTTTTGCATGTGATGTATGGTGGGCCTTTTAAATTCAAGTGAGATTTATTTTATATTATTTTCTGATGAAGTTACATGTTCTAATAAAGAAATGAAAGCGCTAAAAATAAGTCATTTAGCTGTTGTTTTGGTAGATTTGCTTGTGATTTAGCCCTCCATGGCTCTCGTTTTTTGTTTTCTGGTTGGTTTACACTAGATAAGGTTTGAGTGCCTGTATTTCATCTATATATTTTGGCAGCCACACAGGCAGTAGACATTTGAAAGCCCAAATAGCATTGTGTAGTAAAACACAATGTGATGTGATCCAGTCAGCATGGACTTTATGTATCCAAACCATGGCTTAAACGTGTCATTATATAAAGCTAGAGAACTAGTGCTGTCAGTATGCAAGTAGTTGACAAAAAATGTTCTTTCCTGGTAAGATGTCCACCTTTAGTAACTTATACCACAACTGTGTTAGGACCATTCAGCAGATTATTTACCCAGGCCTCCTTCACGCCCTTCTCATTAGTATCTTGTACAATTTCATAGTCTCTATCCCCAGTTCATTTCCACCTCTCATTCTGCATTTCAGGTGTTGCTAGCTTTGACAGATGCTAGCCTTTAGGACTCTGGCAGTGTAGGCATCACTACCTTCCATGGCAGCATGTGTTGTCTTTCCCCCATAGTGAAACACTTCATGGGACCTCCTTTTTCTACTTCAGTAGTTCAGGACACTTCTTTTGTGAGCTCTTACACCAAGACTGCTGCTCTCATTCTAGCCCCACTGTCCTACCTTCCCATAAGGCTTATATTTCCTTCAACAGATGTATTATAATAGACTGCAAAATATCTGACTTACAACCTCTTAAAAGAAAAGATTTAGGTCTAAGCAAAAGCTTTAGAGAATCAGCAACCTCATGATTTGTCATATAGTCATTTACTGGTAGTCTTGAGTACGTTTGATCCAGTTCACCATGGACACTGAGGTGATGTGTATTGATTACCTCTTCAGGGTCTACCTCCTGTTCAGTCCATAATAAACTGAACCGCATACAGTTATAAAGGAGACAAGGCAGACCTGAGAGCAGTGGGTTTCAGAGTTCACCCTTCACATTGTTCTTTTATTAGAATGCATAAGTGCCAATGCTGGGTGGCTACAACAAAAGAGGAGGGCGTTGGGAGAAGGCAGTCACCCCCAACTACCCCCTCAGCAAAGTCATGAGTCTAGAGAAATCCTCCTTTATGACCTGCAGGTGGCTGTGGTCAGCCCCAGTGTAAATCGTTACCGTCTTTACCCCCTCCCCCCTTACCTGACTAGCAAGGTGGAGTGGTGGAGGCATTTTCCCTGCTTGGAGGCTGACATCCAGGAATTCGTGGATAAGAGTGGATCTGAAGTAGGATATTCATTTGTCTGCAATCTGTGGGTTATGGATCCGATATCGGATCCGAACCGGCATGGTTTTCCAGCTATGGATCCAAGCTCTCAGCTCCTCCCCTCACCCATAATGCCCTGCTCTACCCTCATGACCTCAGATCTCGTTTGCCGCGCTGGTGACTGGATTTGGGTTCTTTGCTCTCAGCTAAGTGGTAGTTTATTTACCTGTTAAAACAGAAAGTTTTGAAATTTTTATATATTTTTGTGTGAAAGTTTAGGTTTCCTCATTAATAGTTTTAGTTTGAGTTAAAATAAGTAATTTTTTTTCCCTCCCTCGCTGTTGCAGAGTGTGTGTGTAGGCCTGTGTGTCTTTTCTTTAAGTTACTTTAGTAGCTTGTAGATTATGGCTGACCAGCCTAAATCTATCTTCTCAAAATGCTCGAGTGTGGCCATAAGCTCTCACCGGCTGATGGCCACACTCGGTGTGTTAAGTGTCTCGGGTTGAACACCTCACATCTGGCTGTTCCATATGTGCAGGGTTCAACCCAGGGCACTGAGGGAGCGGAGGTCCAAGCTTGTCTTGGCGGGTCTTTTACCGCCAGACTCGGCTCCGGCCTCCGCCTCCTTCGGGGACTACTGTGGCTACAGTTGTTCCCCTGTGGCACCCTCCTGCTCCTGGGACTCAACCTCCCGCTTCTGGAGAGGAGAGGGATGCTGCTAAAAGGATCGGAGGGAGAAGCACAAGCGCGGCCGAGACCTCTGTTTGCCCCGCCCCAGCCAAGCGGCTTCTCCCGGCTCCAGTCGATTCGATCTCCTCCTTCTCGGCCCGTCCCCTGTGTGCTTTTCACCGGGTCCTGAGGAGGAGGAGACCCGATCTCCGTCCGAGGCTATCGAGGAGGCACTCCAGGCCTACCTCGGTAGCCTCGCCGAGATCTACACATAGCCTTTCTGATGCTGATCTGGACCGGATGATGAGAAGGTTCATCCAGGCCCAGATGCAGATGGGAGTGCTTGCCTCCCCTCGGGGAAGCTCAACACCCTTTTAAGCCTATTGTTCCTTCTCCGACCCGCTATCCGGGTTCGGCAGCTGGAGCCGAGCAGCCGAGCCGGGGTGGGTCGGCCGATAGTACTTGGTACTGGATCCGACCCTGCCCTCGAGTGCCGGACCCAACCTCTCGGAGCCTGGATCCGAGCCGGATCCGGGGATCAGTGCTCTTCGGGCGCCGTCTGTGTCGGAGCCGCACTGTCCCTTCGGATCCGAGTGCTGGCGCCGCCCGGTCCACTCCGGATCCGAGGGGAGCCATTGTCGGATCCTTTGGTCGAGGTCGGCTCCCTTCGGCTTTTGATGTAGTGGAGAGGGCTCTGTTGAGGGTCTCCGGACCCCGGCACTTGTTCCGGCTCCGTCCGCTCCTCTGCACTGGGCCAGGCTTCCACCATCCGCCCCTGGGACAGCCCGCTTCTGTGCCCAAGTGGCTCCTATGGAGCAAATTGCTTGCGAGGACTCCTCTGACAGCCCCCCAGAGGAGGCCCCTCGCAAGCATACGTGCAAAAGGAGGCACATTGACTCCCCCGAGTCTCTCACAGAAGACACGGACTTGGAGGAAGGGAAGGCTCCCCACGGTCACCCCGAGGATGTCTCCTTTGGAGACATCATGGAAATGCTCGTGATAAGGGGGTGACCTGCCCCAAGTCTTCCTCGGACGAGTCCGTGTTCTTGGAGGCATTTGAAACGGGCCCGTCTACCTCTTGGGTGTCCCCCCCTGCCGACCCCCTGGTGGACCTTATTACCACCAGGGCGTGGAAGGAACCGGACACCGTGGAGCCAATTCCCAAAGACCGGATAGGATCCTTAGTCCGCCATCCGACCGACCCATTGGAGTAAGGGGCCTCCAGATGCCATGTTGACGGCGGCGCCACAAAGAGGGAACTGGCTCAGGAGAGTCCTCAGTCCACCCACCGAGCAAGGAGTCTCGATGATGGACCGCTTTGGGAAGCGGATGTTCAGTTCGGCGACCTTCTCGGTAAGGGCGCTGAACTATTTGGCACATGTTATTCGGATGCAGCGAGATCTTATTAAGGAATACGCTGCATCCCCTGAGTCCATTTCGGAGGAGGACAGAGTTCTGCACTCCACCCGTATGGCCACTCTAGGTCAGTTAAATACTTATGCGGCTACTCTCCCATGCAACGGAGGGCCGCTAGAGCTGCGGGACAGGACTGGTCACTAGACGCCAGGCCTGGCTCCGCCACTGCGATTTTTCTGAGCCCTTCAAAGCGCCGCTATAACGCCTTTGATGGTTCTGCTCTGTTTGGCAAGACCGCTCACGAGACGCTGACCCAGAGCGAAAAGGACGGAAGACGCTGTCTGCGTCGAATCCGCTTCTCTGCACCCCAGAGGCCCTATTCTAGGAACCAAAAGGGTCAGAAGAAGATGTGGTTCGGAAGTCGCAGCAGTCCCAGCCTGCTCGGACAACCAGTCCTTCCGTGGCAGAGGAGGACAGGGAGGACGCCGCCCTAGAGGCAGAGGGGCGCCCAGAAACTTCGGGTCCAGGGAACCTTTCTCTGAACGCTCGCAGCAACCCTGAGGGTTGCCCGACTGCTCTACTCTGGAGGCAGTCGGGGACGCTGGGCACCTAGCGGCATGGGAGTCCATAACATCGACCGCTGGGTTCTCCAAATCATATCCAGGGATATCGCATTCCTTTCCTTCACCTTCCAAAGTTAAGTCCTCCCAGACGTCCCACCCGTCAACGGGAGGCCGCTTTGGCAGAAATTACCATCTGCTAAAGAAAAGAGCCATCCAGCCCGCTCCCCAGACCAGATCGGATCAGGGTTCTACTCCAGATTCTTTTAGTGCCAAAAGACGGGGAACTAAGACCAATCCTAGACCTCTCTTGAATCTGGCAGTCCCCAAAGAAAAGTTCGAATGGTCACTTGCAATCTATTCTCCTTCTGGGAGAAAATCACTGGATGTGCTCGATAGATCTCAAGGACGCGACTACCACATCCTGATGGACAGGCGCCCAGGAGGTTTCTCCGCCTGCTGGGAGCCAGTCACTACCAGTTCGGGTCCTTCCCTTTGGTCTCACCACAGCCCCCAGGGTGTTCACCAAAGCATTAGCAGTGGTAGCGCCCACCTGAGGCTTCAGGGTGCAGGTCTTTCCCTACCTGGACGACTGGCTTCTTACACCCAACAAGGCATCTACTTCTATTGGCGCGAGACTCCTTTCTCCATCTTGCTCCCTTTCTGGGCATCACAATAAATACAAAAGTCCAACCTGGCGCCACACAGCTCTTAGATTTTATAGGGGCCAGGCTAGACACAAGGAGTTTACGAGCCTTCCTCACTGCGGACAGAATTCTAAATCTGCAGCCCAGGTGCGGCCATTCTCCATTCAAGTTCTGTTCCAGCGGAGTTGGTCCTGAGGGCTCTAGGGTCCATGGCATCGGCTATAGCACTTCTTCCTCTTGCCAGGCTCAATATGCGATTCTACAGTGGACGCCTAGTACAGTGGTCATACCTGCTCTCCCCATGCATCATCCCATAGCGATCAGCAAGGCTTGCAAGCGGTCCCTCTTGTGGTGGCTCCACTCCCCGGATTCCGCTGTGCCGCCCATTTTGTGCTTTCTCCCTCGCCACGGTGACCACGGACGCCTCCCGCCTGGTGGGGGGCACTTTGCGGGCCGGACCGGCCAAGGCACGTGGAACGATTCAGAGACCTTACGTTATCAATGTTCTAGAGATGAGAGCAGTGCTCTTAGCGCTGCAGCACTTCAGGACTTTCTTCCCTTGGGAACAATTGCGATTCAATCGACAACATGTCTGTTGTCTGGTACATCAACAAGCAAGGGGAACAAGGTCTTACCCTCTTTGTCGAGAGGCCATGAGAGTTTGGGAATGGGCAATCTCCACCAATCGCTTAATAGCAACGCACATTCGGTCGGTCCAACATCCTAGCGGACAAGCTCAGTCGCACCATTCTGACCCCTTACGAGTGGTCTCTCAATTGTCAAGTAGCGGAACGATATTCGCACGGGGAACCCTTCATGCGATCTTTTGCTTCTCCCTCAAACACCAAGTGCGACAGTTTTTCGGCTTAATACCTCCTCCTGGAGGTACCCCAAGAGACGCCTGGTGCATGCTTGGCCACCCGTCTTCTGTATGCCTATCCACCCTTGCCTCTGATGCTGCAAGTTCTTCAGAAAGCCTCGGTGGGTTGCAGAATGATTCTCATTGCTCCATTCTGGCCTCGACAGATCTGGTTCCCCTTCCCAAGGTCTCACTCGGTGAATCCTCCTGATTCTAGATCCCATCCCGGATCTGATATCCCATCCATCCTGCATTCCTCCTCCGAACCTGACAACCTGAAGCTGACCGCTTGGCTGCTCCAGTTCCACTCTTGATAAGGACTCCGGTATTTCTTCACCTGTAAAGGCTATTTTGGTGCTCATAAACCATCCACTAGAAAGGTTTATCAAGCAAATGGAAACGTTTCTCTTTGTATGCGGAGCGGCAAGGCCTGAATCCCTTCACGGTTCCTCTCCCTTTAGTGCTTGACTTTCTAACCACTCTCTTTAACGATGGTGCCAGCAGTTCCACAGTCAAAGTTCAACTGGCGGCAATTTCTCACTATCACATTGGCCATGACTCTAATCCTCTTATGTCAGCCAAATTGTGTAAAATATTTTAAAGGTACTTTTCTTCTCAGGCCCCCCTATAAAACAAGCAGTTCCTCCTTGGGACCTTTCTGGTCCTACAGGCCTGACCGCTTCCTCCTTTCTCGAGCCAGCGGCCACGGTGGATCTCAAATTCTTGTCCTACAAGACAGCCTTTTTGGTAGCCATTACATCAGCCAAGAGAGTTTCTGAACTTCAAGCTTTATCAGCTAAACCTCCTTACTTGGTATTTCATCCGGACCGTGTCTCAGTGACCAACCCGCTCCTTTCTTCCTAAAATCGCTTCTGAAGCAAACATCAATCAATCCATTAACCTCCCTGTTTTCTTCCTAAATATGAAAACAAAGGTGAATATAAGCTACATTCACTAGATGTTCACAGGCAACTTAGATTTTATCTGAACAGTGACAGCTGGTCATAGGCAATCCGACCAGCTGTTTATTTCTTTGCAAAATTCAATTTGGGCAAGCCAATCTCTAAAGTTTCTCTGTCCCGCTGGATTTCACAGTGCATTTTATTGGCTTATCAAGCTTCAGGAAGGCCGCACCAGAGGGTGTTCATGCCCATTCAACCCGGTCAGTATCTACCTCGGCAGCCTTCAAGGCTAGATTCCTCTAGATGATATTTGTGCAGCAGCCACGGGGCTTCTATCTCATACGCTTATTTCCCACTATAAGTTGGATCTTGCATCTAGGGTAGAGCATCCTTTGGCTCCATGGGTGTCCGGAATATCCTTCCATGATGGCCGCCCAAGATTCAGGTAGCTGGGGACTCTGTCCCACAGGTTGCAGACAAATGAATATCCTACTTCAGATTTAGAAGTTATGTACTCACCATAACGCTCCATCTGAGTAGGTGTATTCATTTGTCTGCAATCATCCCGCCCTCCTATCCCCCTGGCCTTTCAGTTTCCTGCATATTCTTTGTTACCCTTTTTAGGGTATTGTTGCTTTGGCAAACTCGATCTGAGGTCATGAGGGTAGAGCAGGGCATTATGGGTGAGGGGAGGAGCTGAGAGCTTGGATCCATAGCTGGAAAACCATGCCGGTTCGGATCCGATATCGGATCCATAACCCACAGGTTGCAGACAAATGAATACACCTACTCAGATGGAACGTTATGGTGAGTACATAACTTCTAATTATTGCCAGAGGGTACTTGATTCTCCATTTCCTTATCCCCTCATTATCCTTGCCAAATGTTATACCGTACCTGATCAGAAGGTACTGACAAGGAAGAGAAGATGCTGAAGGTCCTCAACAAAAGATCCCTCTAAGAGATCTTATAGGTTCATAGGTGTTTACTAGGCTAACAACCACAAGGGGCGCTTTAAGCCTAGCCATGCATCCCAAATCTCTGACGAGTTCTGATATCATTAATAAGTGTAAGTATGGGTCTAGGAGGTAAACCATTTACAGGTTACCTGTGTTCGTTAAACATAGGTGCCAAACTAGGAATGAATTTCTGGTTTCCATTCAATTGTCCAAGTTGCATTTGAATTGGGTTAGGGAGGAACTCTGCTTCACATGGATTGGGAGTCTGTTCCATAGACAGGGTATTCTCTGGGATACATACATATCTCTCCAGCATGTGCTATTTATATCACAGGCAAGGTTTAAATCTTAAGAATGGGTAATTCTGGTGCTGTTTGTTTTGTGGATAAGCAGACGGTCCATCAAAATAGGGTCTGACAATGCCCTGTATGCCAGGCATAAACTTCCCCTCAAAAGTCTGTAGGAGACAGAATACAGGCATAGGGCCTTGAGGCGGTCTGCATAGGACATATTACTTACATCCTGTATTCTTTTAGAGAAGAACCTGTGTGGACATGCTTGATGAACCACAAGAGGTTAGGCTATTACTCTGAAGTCTTTATTTTCCTCGCAAAAAAAAAAATAATTGACTTATTCTGTTCTGGATCACAGTGGCCTAAACTTCTTCATCCCCAGAGAATAATTTTCTATGATTACAGTATTGCCCATCCTTTCATTGCTTTTTTGTCCTTCAGTATGCCTGTCTTCACAATAAAATCACCAAAGAGATTTCTGTCACTAACAGGTTAGGACTCTTCCTTTTGAGCTAACCTTAACCCCCACAGTCTCCTGCATGCCCATAGTGACAGCTTATTTCAGGTTGCAGGATCCGTATTTTTTCCAGCTTGGCTGATTGCCGCCTTCCTTCTGCAGCACAGCACAGCGCAGCATGGTTGTTATCCTGCTGAGGGCTTCACTGCTTAAGCTATTCTGTGTCCTCAGAGTCAGCGTGAAGCTTTAAAAGTCTCTTTCATTTTCAGGTCCTAACATTATTGGATGCCAATTGATTTATCTGGTCCTTTTATTCAAACAGGCTGCTACCTCTCAGCTAGTAAGTTTCTTTCATAGTGTCTTTTGCAGAGAGGACTGGTGAAATCCATTATTTGGGATTAATAGCAGTGTCAAATTTGCATGTCCCTGTATTCCAAGTTCCACGTTCCTTCAATGGACTCTTGAGTCCTGTTGCCTTCAATATTAGTCTCTTCTCCACTTGGTTTGGGTCTGCAGTGCATGTCTGCCATGTAGCCCAGTAGCTAGGCACTTTGTCTCAAGATTGGAAATCCCATGAATACATCTCTCTCTCTCTCTCTCTATATATATATATATATATATTTTTTTTTTTTTAGTTGATAGTGAGCATCAGTGTATATCTGCCCTAGTATGTATGTGGTGGAGGGCAATTTGATTGGTAAACAACTCAAGTAAACAGGCCACATCAGAAGTCTTACATTTTGTGTCAGCATGTTGGAGATGAGTGCAGATGCTCTGCCCCTCTTAGCCTTCCAGACTGTGCACCAAAAGATATTTTTACTGTTCAGTCAGTAAATGCTAAAACAAGGGGGAGACTGGGTCTTACCCATTGTGTAGTAAGGCCTTGAAGTTGCAGTGAAAAAATCCCTTTGGAAAGATGCACATTCTTGAGAGGAGGTTAATTTGATAGAGAACAGGTTAAACAATTATTTTTTATGACCCATGTATGGTTACTCATTGCGTTTGAGCTTTACTAGTGTGTGACCTCTATACCTCTCAGACTAGTGCTAGATGTTCAAGTTCTTTCCCCATATTCCTCTGGAAGGTCAGGCAAAGGATTCCCTGCTCACCTTTGCTAAGGTGGCTTTCTTTACCTCTGTCATTTCTTCAGAAAGGCAGGTTACACAAAGCTAATGTCATTGTCCGCGATTCCATTTGGCTCAGACAGACCTGGTTTTCTCACATTGCTTTCTTCAGATAGTACTAAAAGTCTGGGCTGTCAAGATGCTGGTTACTTTCCCATTTAAAAAGTTACATCTGACCATGTTTGTTATCTCCTGATGTTTCACTGTTCCAGTGTTCTTTTTTTTTTTTCTACTTGGAGCTTGGGAGAAATATGTCAAGC